>NC_077227.1:39778927-40078927 GCF_027887165.1 Monodelphis domestica
ATCATCAAGCTGAGCTTTAGTGAGTCATAAAGAACACATTTCAAAATAGCTTGGATCTTTGAGTTTATCAAACATTAGATTACTGCGGTCATTTATTTTTGTACATTGTGCTTCTAACCTATTCCACTACCATTCTATTTCTTACCAGGTACTAAATTGGTTTCATGATTACCACTTTGTAGGATAGTTTGAGATCTGATACTGCTAGGATGTCTTCATTCACTTATTATTTTTTACTAATTTCCTTGATATTCTTGACCTTTTGTTTCTTCAGATGAATTTTGTTAATATTTTTCTAGCTCTCTAAAATAATTCCTTGGTAGTTTGATTGGCATGGCATTGAAAAGTAATTTGTATTGTCATTTTTATTATGTTGGCTCAGCCTACCCATGAGTGATTAATATTTCTCCAATTGTTAGATCTGTCTTTTTTTCTCTGAGAAGTGTTTTGCAATTGTGTTTATAGAATTCCTTTGTGATGGGAGGTAGATTCCCAAGTATTTTACATTTCCCAGAGTTATTCTAAATGAAATTTGTTTTTAGCTCTCCCTGTTGGGTTTTGGTTGGTTAGGATTTGGTTGAAGAAATGCTGATAACTTAAAAAGGTTCACTTTATATATCACATTTCTGCCAAAATTCTTCATGTTTTGATAAGTTTCTTTTTAGTTGACTTTCAAGGATTCTCAAGGTAGACCATCATATCTTCCTTGTTGCCTTTGCTTGTTTATTAAATTTCTCACCCATGAAACTTTAGCCAGTGTTTCCACCACTGGCCATTTCCACTTTCCTCCCAGAGTGCCCCTCATTTTCAATTTACCAGCCAAAATCTTTAAAGCCAAGAAGCTGACACAAATCCAGTTTGGGAAGTGATGTTACCTCATAGGTGGGCACCAAAAGAGACTGAGGATAGGTGATCTCATGTTGATAAAATGCATGATCCATTTCTGCTGCTTCCTTAATACTTGATAACCAACAAGCCTACTCTCACATTATTTTCCTTAACTTCTCATCTCCAAAGGAGTATGTTAGGCTCCCAAAAGGCTGTGAGGTTAACAATATTCAGTCTCTGGTCTACTACAAGGAGGAAGCACCTCATCCTCCCCCCAAATATACTTACCTTGGGTAAAATAATAACCTCCCCCAGTTATGATTCTCCCAAATAAATTCTTTGTGTTTATCAAAATCAAGGCAATAAGATTCTATTGCTTCTATCTTTCAAAAGACAAAATTAGAGTAAGACTAATCAATAATTTATCAAAATCTTGTCCATCTAGTGATGAATTATTTTTAACCACAGCAACTCATAAAAACCATCTACTATGATATGGATGGAGTTGTTGCAATCTGAATTCATGAATTCATGACTTCTTAATTTAGTGAAATCATAGGTCCCTGAAGTATCAAACATTCAGTCAAAAAGCACTTATTACAGATTTATCTGAGTGCCAGACACTGTGCAAAGCCCTGGAACTGCAAAGGACTACAAAAAGAGTCCATGTCAGTCAAACAATCAATAAGCATTTAAGTGTCTACTATGTGCCAGACAGTGTTAAACACTAGAGATATTTTTCTTCCCCTGTCTTTAAGGAAGTAATATTTTTATGGGAAGGGGAACAATATGCAAATAAATTCATGCAGGATATATATATATATACATATATATATATATATATATATATATATATATATGGGAAATAATTTGTTAGAGGAAGGTACTAGCAGAAGGGAGGGGATGGAGGTCTCCAGCAGATGGTAGAATGTGTACTGAGATTTCAAGGAAGTCAGGGAAAGAGACAGAACTAAGAATGGGGAGTATTCCAGGCACTCAGGACAGCCAGTACCAAGAGGAGAACCATGTTCTCCCTTGCTCAATTGTTGTTTAGTCAGTTAGTTGCGTGCAACTCTTTTGGACCCTATTTGGGATCTTCTTGCCAAACATACTGGAGTGGTTTACCATATCCTTCTCCAGCTCATTTTAAAAATGAAGAAACTGAGGCAAACAGGGTAAAGTGACTTATCCAGGGCCATATAGCTAAGATACTGAAGTGGTTGGCCATTTCCTTCTCCAGTTCATTTTACAGATAAGGAAACTGAGTCAGGCAAGGTTAAGTGACTTACCTAGGATCCACCAGTTATGAGTGTTTAAGGTTGGATTTGAACATATGTCCTTCTAAATAGGGGTCCCCACTCTATCTACTGGACCACATAGTTGCCCCAGGGCACACCCTACATTTGGTATAAAAGCATCATAGACCTTAGAGATTATTTCTTGTTTCCTCTACAGAACTGCATGAGCTTTCTTCCCTGAGCCTTACCTGCTCTCTTTAGTATCTTTTCCTATGTTTTTTTCTGGTTGTTTTTCTCTTTCTGTCTCCCACCATCAAATATCAGCTCCCAGAAGTCCTGACCAGATTGGATTGGATGGAACAGGCAGGTCTGGGCTTCTTTTGCCTGGTAAACCTCAAGACTGCAGACTCCAGAGAGGGGCCCCATTAACTCTGGTACCAGTGTCCACCAGTCCCGTAGACTTCTAAGATGAGAACCTCCAATGACTGGACCACAATTCTGTAGAAAATGGCTCCTTTTCCAAGTGATGTTTTATTTCCTTATCAATTTAGGCTAGTGCTGGAGTTTGGAAGGACACATTTCAGATCTAAGGCTTCTGCTACATGTCTTTAGATCAATGGTTCTCAAACTGTGGTCTGGGAATCTCTTTGGAGTTTCTAAGACTCAAAGGGTCTATAAACCCAAAATTATTTTCATAATAATACTAAGTGGCTTTGATTTCTAATATGGCACATGCCAGTAGACATAATAAAAGCTCTTTGGATGCCTCTAGTAATTTTAAGTTTGAGAACTATTACCTTAAGGTGACTAAGTCAGTATATAGAGCCATGATCTTTCTTTTTTCAAGTAGTGCTTAACTCTATCTGACCAGAAACATCAATCCTGAGACAGGATAACCCCAGAAGTGCTACTAGCTGTTTAGCCAAATATGAATAGTAATAGAATACATCAGATCTCTTTAAGGGCCAGTGCTCTAAGGGCCTTTTCAACAATGAACAATAGGATGTTCAGCAGGCTGAACCTTCATTGAATATGAATACCATTTGTGCTCAAGAGAAAGAAAAAAAGAGGCATTTAATGAAAATTATTGTGTGTGTACACATTGGGAAATTTTCCTGGTTCTAGAAAAACACACAAGCCAATCAGAATGATTTCTATAAGTGGAGAGCATAAGCATTAAAAAAAATAGTCCTAAAGACAAATAGTCTTGAAAGGAAGATGGCAATAGATTTTCTCTTTTGGACTTAACTGAACACACCTTGACATGAGGGCACATGGATTTCACAAATATGGGGGAGTGAGGAGGAAAAAGAGAGAAAAATAAACAGAAAGGCAGATAGAGATAAAAAAAAGGGGGGGAAAGAAATGTGACCACTGAAAACTTTGTCTTTAATCCCTAAATATACTTTCATTTTAGTCAAGTCAAATTCTCTAGTCATTTTGCTACTTTCTAATTTAGAACTTAGAATAATTTCTGTGCTTTTGAGGATGGAAATAATTTATACCTTCTCCATTCAAAACTCTGGCTTGAATCTCGAGATAAGTAGGAGTGTCTCTTTTTCTCTTTTAAAGATATTTTATTTTTGCAATTACATGTAATAACAATTTTCTATATATATTTTCTGAAGTAATAAGATCCCAGTGGTCTCCCTTCCTCCCTTCCCTCCCCTCTCCTGGAGAAGGAAAGTAATTTCATCTGGATTATACATGTATTATCATGCAAAGCAATTGAGTCTCTTTCAAAAGCCAATTCTCTTTTGAGCTGAGGTCCATCCATGCTAAGAACAGAAAGCTGCCTCCTCAATCCTTACTCCTTTGTATGACTTATTAGAATCTACCATTGTTCTCTATGGGAGTAGAAATACAGAAGAAAAAAGAACTGCTTGATTACATGGGTTGATGGGGATATGATTGGGGATACAGACTCTAAATGATCACCCTAATGCAAATATCTATAATATGGAAATAGGTCTTGATCAGTGGAACTGTGTGTTGGCTATGGGGGGGGGGGGAGAAGGGGAGAGAAAGAACATGAATCATGTAACCATGGGGAAATAATCTAAATCAATTAATTAATTAAAATTTATTTTTTTTAATCCACCATTGTTCTGACTGGTTAGGGAGGGATAAGTCATGACATGCCCTTCCCCCTTCATAAATTTCAAGATTTCTAGATGTCAGGCATGACACATTGCCTGCTAAAGTCCTGGAAGAGTTCAGAGAAAGGGGCAGACTGAACTGATCAGGTCATGCTTTATGGGACATAAAAGTAGGAAACAAAACATTCTATTCCAGATAAGGCAATAGCATTATCAGAATTCTAGGTGTTGGGATAAGCACAGTATGTATAGAAGGCGATGAGAAGACCATTTCAGGGGATATGGAGGGATAGAATAAGACATTGGCATCAAAATCAAAATTCAGTTGATTGAAAGTGGGCCACTTAATGAATTAGAAAACCACAAATGGATATTCTCTGTGTTTTACTGTATTTGGAGACAGCTAGGTGGTTTAGCAGGGAGAATGCTGGCTGTGAAGTGAGGAAGACTCATTTTCCTGAGTTCAAATCTGGCCTCAGACTCTTACTAACTGTGAGATTCTGAGCAAGTTGCTTAACCTTGTTTGCCTCAGTTTCCTCATCTATCAAATGAGGTAGAGTCAAAAATGGTAACTTGCTCCAGTATTTTTACCAAGAAAACCCTAAATAGCATCATAAAGAGTTGAACATGAGTGAATAACAATCCTATTTTTACTAATTTTGTGAAAGATTTCCCAATTACATTTTTTAGCTCCTATTGCTTTATACAGTATAATTTTTTGTAAGATCCAAGACTTAAAATTTTTTGAGAAAAATTTCAGGAAAAGAAGCTCGCTAACTCCCTGAATCAAGAAAATGAACTGTTTAGAGAAAGTGTCATAAAGAAACCTACATTGCATCAGAAGATCCAGAATGAACTTTGGAGTGTAATTGATTGAACTAAAGGGCATTGAACACATTTATGCTGAATGTAAACTCTTATGCCAAAGGTGATTGCCCCCAATTGACTTTTTGTCAATACACCTAGCAAACATTGGTTGTGCTCTCTCACTTCTATTTCCTTCTTATCTCCAACTATTGTAGTTTCCTCTTAGAAAGTGCAATATTGTATGCACCTTTAGCTAGAAGATCTTTAGAGGTATAAGCTAGTTATGTTAAATTATTCATTGGAGAGACTAGTCTCCCAAAGAATCACAGGGGGAATTGTGAAGATAGGATTAACTCTCCTCTTGTTTAATTTTAGCTAAACAAATTTGTTTAAAATATTTGTTTTTAAAAATTAAAAATTTAATTTAAAATTTAAAAATATTTGTTTAGCTAAAAATAGACAAGGGGAGAGTTAATCCTATCTTCACAATACTCGTTGTGGCCAGTGGGCATGAGTTGAACACCTCTAGTATAAGGAATGATGGGAGATCATAGAATCCTATAACCAGGTCTGGAAGAGATTAAAGAGGTCATCTTACCCAAAATACTGATTTTACTAATATACCCAGGGACATTAATGACTGCTCCAGCAGAATGTAGGCAGAACATGTAGGAGACAAAATTTGAATGCATGTCTTCTGACTCCAGAGCCAATACACATTCCTTTGTACCAAATTGTGTCTGGGTTTGAGTAGTGAGATCATAAACAGCTTCCTTATCTAGCCATTCAAGCCTGCCACAATCTGGCTTGGGAACTAGCTTTTGTGACATGTTTCCTATTCTTCTTCAGACACTCATGGCTCCAGTTAGACTATTCTACTGGCTACCTTCTGAACACAGCCTTCCATCTCTTGGCTCTTTTTGCCAACTTATCTCTGAATGCCTTTGATCCCATGCCTGTAATGCACTCACTCTTCACCTCTCCTTCAGAGTCCTAGCATCATGTATAAGGAATAGCTCAAGTGCCCCTTCTGCTCAAATCATTTCTTTATCACCTCTGTTAACAATTTTCCCCCTCCTCAAATTATCTTGTATCTAATTATTTATCTATTTATTTGTATTTAATTATTCTAATAATTTATAATTATTAATGTCCATTTATAAATATTAATTATTTATTAATTATAGATATGTTCTATCTCCTAGGAGAACCTATATTCCTAGACACTGGGCATGATGGAACGGCAATAGTGTTGGAAATCAGGAGGACATAGGTTCAATCCCACCTCTGAAAGATGATGAATGACAATGAACAAAAGTCATTTTAGTTTTCCAAATCTCAGTTTCCCCATTTGAAAAAAATTAGATAATAATGAGCCATCATTCACAGAGTTATTACAAAGATCAAATGAAAGAAAATATATAAAGATTTTGGAAACTTGAAAGCATTTCAGTCATGAGCACTTATTGTTTTTGCCTTCATATCCCAAGAGCCTTGCTCATGAAAGGCAGTTAAATATTTGTTTAATTGGATTGCAGTTTGAAGGACCATGAAAGCCAAGAAAAGAAATTCCTATTTGATATCAAAGGCAGAGAGTAAGGGGGGGAAATGGGGTTAGGGGAAGGGTGAAGGGTCTGATTTAAAAAATGGTGTTTTATTAACTAGAACTAGGAAGAAGTTAAGACATGGATGCTAATTGATGGAGCTAGAGTAATGCCTTTAGAGCCAGGAGGAACAGAGTTCTCATCTTGCCCCAGATACTTATTAGCTGTGTCACCTAGGGCAAGTCATTAAATCTCTGTCTACCTCAGTTTCCCCATCTAAAAAGGGAGGCGATAATATTAACTACCTCACAGGATTGTCACGAGGATCCAAAAAGATTACATATGTTAAGTGCTTTGCAAACTTTAAAATGTTTCAGAAATGATGGACTGATCATCTATCATCATTGTTGTTGCTGTTTTTCTAATGGTGGAAGATGGGTTATACTGAAGTGGGACTACCAGGAGGCAAGGAGAACCCCAGAATGCATCTCGCCTGCTACAATGCTCCTCTGCTCTCAGTGCCCAAAGCTTACTGTTGCCAGCTCTCCAAGTGTCAGGAAGAGGGCCAAGGAGATCAGAAAAGGGATTGGCTAGGGACTAGGGCTCTAAGAGTCTGGGTCTAATTTGAAGATTTACTCAAGAAGATGACTATTTTATACATATTGACTGTGTGAGCAGCTCTCTGACCCTCACCAAACTCAGTCCTTGCATCCACTTGGGGACATCTCCAGTCCAGATTCCACAATTCTGTGGATCTTGATTACTTTTCTAGCTGATGTTTAACTTCCTGTCTCTGTTAGATTGTAGAGTTCAGAATGACACATTTCAGAGCCTCTGGGAATGCTTGACACTTTTTGCTATGTTCTCAGTCTGCTGCAGAGACTGGGAATATGTCTTGGTCAGTAAGAAAGAAAAACCTTTAAAAGTCCATTGGATTTGTTTTCTCTGAATATAAGAAAAATATAAGTAATTATAGATCTATATGGAGTCATTAATAATCTTTTGGCTAATGTGTGAGAGCTGCGAAAACCTAAGTTTTAGATTTGTTAGATACCACAATCCCTATTGACTTTATTTGTCTTAAAAGAAACTCGCATTCTTTCCAAATTCGGGGATGAAGCATTGCCCCATCCAAACCCACTTCTGTTAAGTCTAGAGATAGATAATCTTCAAGGACCTTCTCTTTTCCACAGCCAACCCCAAGGTCTCCCATTCCCTAATCAGGACACCAATCATTGCAGTAAAGGCTGGCCATCACTCCCATTTTTTTTAAACCCTTACTTTCTGTCTTGGAGTCAATACTGTGTATTGGCTCCAAGGCAGAAGAGTGGTAAGGGCTAGGCAATGGGGGTCAAGTGACTTGCCCAGGGTCACACAGCTGGGAAGTGGCTGAAGCCAGATTTGAACCTAGGACCTCCCGTCTCTAGGACTGGTTCTCAATCCACTGTGCTACCCAGCTGCCCCCCATCACTCCCATTTCAAAGAGATGGGATTCAAAGCCAGTGGGTGTCAATTGCCAGCTGACAAGTTGACTGGCCTGTTTTACTGACTTATGAAGACCTCCATCCAACAAGCAGAAGGGACTAACTGATTTTCGGAATGAATGGTGAAATGGCAAATGCCACTGAAAAGCAAAGGGGTCTGGGTACTACAGCAAATCTGGGCAATATTTAACTACATATATGTTGGTAGGCAGTGGGAAGAAACCAAATGTGCAAGTGCCTAATAGGATAATGGGTGTAAATTAAGCGCATGACTAACCTGCATGTGTGTGCATCCATGTGTGTTTAGTTCATGTGCATGAATGCTAACCGAGTAGGGGACAAAAAAAGACAGGGCAGAATTAGGTTATCAAATTATAAAAGCTTAGAATCAGAAGGGGCTCCTGAGGACATTTCTTCCTAAATATGAATTTCCTTTTCAATACCCCCAAAAGTCATCCAGTCTTCTTCCACATGACATCCTTTGAAATATTTCACTGTAATTTTTATATCCGCTATATTTTTCTCAACCCAACCCTTCAGAGTCACCTCTAAGTCAATCCAATAAACATTTGCAGTGTGTTCACCATATGTTAGATATTAGGAACCTAAAAACAAAGCAATGCACTCAAGGAGCTTATATTCTACTAGGGGGAAGGGGTCTGTTTTTTCTGTTCTTGTTCATACCCCATTTCATTGGCATAGGGAACTTCCAAAGACAGAACTCCTTCTGCCAATTCAGATCGACACCCCTCTCTAGCTTACAGTATTAGAGTTGCCTAAGCCATGGACTAGCCCAGAGTCATACAGCCAGTAGGTCAGAAGCAGGACAAGAAACCAAATGTTCTCACTCTAAGAATGAGTTGCCGCGGGTAATCATGGCTGCAATCTAGACGCCACACACTTCCTCTCCCCGGCACCTAACGAAACAGACTACATCAAAGGAGCATAAAAATCACCTTTGGCAGAACAGGACTCCCCAGTATCCCACAGAGGCAAAGGTACTTGGGGCTTGAACATTTCCACACTATAATAAGAAGGAGGAAAAGCTTGCACAGAAAAGTGAACTGAGCCGCCCTTCCCACACCCCACCTCCCCCACCAAACCAGAGTGAGCTGCCTGAGCGCTCACCTGGACAGCGAGTGAGTGGGGAACGTCTCTGTCTGGGGGGGGGGGCACTCCAGGGTCCTTGGGATCTGGGGACTGCCAGGAAAAAACGTCTCAGGGCGGTTTCACTGGAGAACCCGGCGCTGAGCATGGGGGTCAGTGGAGCTGTACTTGGGGCGGCTGCGCTGAACATCTCCGCGGAGCTAAACACCAAGGGTGGACCACGCGCTGATTATCTGGGCGCAGCTGAACACCTGGGCGGTGTGGCTGTGATCAAGGACCCAGCGATCTAAGAAACTGTGGAGGCTGGGAAGAACTAGTCTGAAGCAACCTAAATTCACAGAAAAACCGCCCATATAACCCAGACTCCAGACCAAAAAGGAAAGGGGAATAAAACCACCAAAGGGATGTCACACATGGCCCAAAATCAAACCTCCAGGAAGAAAGGGAAAAATGTAACTATTGAAAACTTTTATGGTGGAAGTACTCAAGGAAAAGAGGAGAATGAGGAGGAAACCCCCCAAAAAATCAGAACATGCTTCCCAAAATGGAAACTATCAACAAGCTCTGGAAGATCTCAAACTGGAACTTATCCAAAAGATGGAAACCTGGAAAGAAAAATGGGAGAAAGAGATCAGCAGTCTGACAGATAAGACTGCTCAATTAGAAAAAGAGCTTGAAGCATCCAATAGAAGGGCAGACAAAGCTGAAAAGCAAAACCAGTCTCTAACAACCAGAATGAAGCAACTCGAAGAAAGCGAGATGATAAAACAGCAAGAATCAATAAAGCAAACCCAAAAAATTAATGAATTAGAAGAAAGCATAAAATATCTCACTGAGAAGGTCACTGATCTCGAAAATGGAGGGAGAAGAGAAAACCTCCAAATTATCGGTCTCCCAGAAAGACAAGAGATAAACAATAAACTCGATATTATTCTACAGGAGATTATAAAAGAAAATTGCCCCCACGTTCTGGAGCAAGGGGGCAAAATAGAAATAGAAAGGATTCATATATCACCCTCTATACTAAATCCCCAAAAGACAACCAATAGGAATGTAATTGCCAAATTCAAGAGCTTCCAAGAAAAGGAGAAAATCCTACAAGAAGCCAAGAAGAAGAGCTTCAGATATAAGGGGGCTCCCATAAGGATCACACACAACTTAGCGGCTAACACACTAAGAGACCACAAAGCATGGAACACGATATTTAGAAAGACAAGAGAGCTGAGTCTCCAACCAAGAATCAACTACCCAGCAAAACTGACTATATACTTCCAGGGGAAAGTATGGGCATTCAACAAAATAGAAGATTTCCAAGCATTTGCTAAGAAAAGACCAGAACTTAGTGGAAAATTTGATATCCAAGCACAGAAAGCAAGAGAAACATGAAAAGGTAAATATGAAAGAAAGGGAAAAGGAGATAAATCTTCTTTTTCTTTAATTCAAACTCTCTTCTATAAGGACTACGTTTACATCAAATTATATATATTAATATGTGGGGGAAATGTTTTGTGTAACTCTCAAAAACTGTAGCATCATAAGAGTAGTTAGAAGAAACATGCATAGGGAAAGATTGGGGCATTAAGAAGATTTGGGGAAAGTGGGGGCAAAGATAGGAAAAGGGAGGGGGAACTGTTGATAATACTAAGATTTACTTCAAGAAATAGGGGGGTACTTAATAGAATAATCTTTGCCATATAAAGATACACATGGGAAGAACTCTCATATGAGAAGGAGAGGAAGAGAGCATGAAGTGGAATTACTTAAACCTTACTCTCAGTGAAATCAAATCTGAGAGGGAAGAACATCTAGATCCAGTGGGATCCTGAATTCTATCTTATCCATTAGGGCAAGAAAGAAAGGAAAATTAAGGAGGGGGAGGGAGGAGGGAGTATAAAAAGGGAGGGAAAGAGAGGGGAGAGAGGAAGGGAGCATAAAAATGGAGGGGATAGAAAGGGAAGCATCTCAAGGGAGGGGACTAGGGGGACTGACTTAAAGTAAATCACTGGTTCAAAAGGAAATAGCTAAAGAAGAAAGGTCAGAACTAGGGGAAGATATCAAAATGCCAGCGAATCCACAAATGACAATCATAACTTTGATCATGAATGGGAGGAACTCACTCATAAAACGTAAACAAGTAGCAGAGAGGATTAGAACCCAAAACCCTACCATCTGCTGTCTTCAAGAAACACATATGAGACGGGTTGACACTCACAAGGTTAGAATTAAAGGTTGGAGTAAGACCTTTTGGGCCTCATCTGATAGAAAGAAGGCAGGAGTTGCAATCATGATATCTGACAAAGCCAAAGCACAAATAATCCTGATCAAAAGGGATAGGGAAGGTAAATATATTCTGTTAAAAGGGAATATAGACAATGAGGAAATATCACTAATCAACATGTATGCACCAAATGGTATAGCATCCAAATTTTTAATAGAGAAACTAGGAGAATTGAAGGAGGAAATAGACAGTAAAACCATATTAGTGGGAGACTTGAACCAACCACTATCAAATTTAGATAAATCAAACCAAAAAATAAACAAGAAAGAGGTAAAAGAGGTGAATGAAATCTTAGAAAAATTAGAGTTAATAGACATATGAAGAAAAATAAATAGGGACAAAAAGGAATACACCTTCTTTTCAGCACCACATGGTACATTCACAAAAATAGATTATACACTAGGTCATAGAAACATGGCACTCAAATGCAGAAAAGCAGAAATAATAAATGCAGCCTTTTCAGATCACAAGGCAATAAAAATATTGATCGGCAAGGGTACATGGAGAGCCAAATCAAAAATTATTTGGAAATTAAAGAATATGATACTCCAAAATCAGATAGTTAGAGAAGAAATCATAGAAACAATTAATAATTTCGTTGAAGAAAATGACAATGGCGAAACATCCTTTCAAACCTTATGGGATATAGCCAAGGCAGTTCTTAGAGGAAAATTCATATACCTGAGTGCATATATTAACAAATTAGGGAGGACAGAGATCAAGGAATTGGAAATGCAAATCAAAAAACTTGAGAATGAACATATTAAAAACTCCCAGAAGAAAACCATACTAGAGATCCTAAAAATTAAGGGAGAAATTAATAAAATAGAAAGTGACAGAACTATTGAGCTAATAAACAAGACTAGAAGCTGGTACTTTGAAAAAACAGACAAAATAGACAAAGTACTGGTTAATCTAATTTAAAAAAGGAAAAAGAAAGGCAAATTAACAGCATCAAGGATGAAAAGGGGGATCTCACCTCCAATGAAGAGGAAATAAAGGCAATCATTAAAAACTACTTTGCCCAACTATATGGCAATAAATATACCAACCTAGGTGATATGGATGAATATTTACAAAAATATAAATTGCCTAGACTAACAGAAGAAGAAATAGTTTTCTTAAATAATCCCATATCAGAAAAAGAAATCCAACAGGCCATCAAAGAACTTCCTAAGAAAAAATCCCCAGGACCTGATGGATTCACCAGTGAATTCTATCAAACATTCAGAGAACAGTTAATCCCAATACTATACAAACTATTTGACATAATAAGCAAAGAGGGAGTTCTACCAAACTCCTTTTATGACACAAATATGGTACTAATTCCAAAGCCAGGCAGGCCAAAAACAGAGAAAGAAAATTATAAACCAATCTCCCTAATGAATATAGATGCAAAAATCTTAAATAGGATACTAGCAAAAAGACTCCAGCAAGTGATCAGAAAGGTCATCCACCATGATCAAGTAGGATTTATACCAGGGATGCAGGGCTGGTTCAACATTAGGAAAACTATCCACATAATTGACCACATCAACAAGCAAACCAACAAGAACCACATGATTATCTCAATAGATACAGAAAAAGCCTTTGATAAAATACAACACCCATTCCTACTAAAAACACTAGAAAGCATAGGAATAGAAGGGCTGTTCCTAAAAATAATAAACAGTATATATCTAAAACCATCAACTAATATCATCTGCAATGGGGATAAACTAAATCCATTCCCATTACGATCAGGAGTAAAACAAGGATGCCCATTATCACCTCTATTATTTGACATTGTATTAGAAACACTAGCAGTAGCAACTAGAGAAGAAAAAGAAATTGAAGGCATTAAAATAGGCAAGGAGGAGACCAAGTTATCACTCTTTGCAGATGACATGATGGTCTACTTAAAGAATCCTAGAGATTCAACCAAAAAGCTAATCAAAATAATCAACAACTTTAGCAAAGTTCCAGGATACAAAATAAACCCACATAAATCATCAGCTTTTCTATATATCTCCAACACAGCTCAGCAGCAAGAACTAGAAAGAGAAATCCCATTCAAAATTACCTTAGACAAAATAAAATACTTAGGAATCTATCTCCCAAGACAAACACAGGATCTATATGAACACAACTACAAAACACTTTCCACACAACTAAAACTAGACTTGAACAACTGGAAGAACATTAACTGCTCATGGGTAGGACGAGCCAATATAATAAAAATGACCATCCTACCCAAACTCATCTATTTAGTGCCATACCCATGGAACTTCCAAATTTTTTTTTACTGATTTAGAAAAAACCATAACAAAGTTCATTTGGAAGAACAAAAGATCAAGGATATCCAGGGAAATAATGAAAAAAATACAAAGGAAGGGCGTCTTGCAGTCCCAGATCTCAGACTATATTATAAAGCAGTGGTCATCAAAACAATTTGGTACTGGCTAAGAGACAGAAAGGAGGATCAGTGGAATAGACTGGGGGCAAGCAACCTCAGCAAGACAGTATATGACAAACCCAAAGATCCCAGCTTTTGGGACAAAAATCCACTATTTCATAAAAACTGCTGGAAAAATTGGAGGACAGTGTGGGAAAGATTAGGTTTAGATCAACACCTCACACCCTACACCAAGATAAGTTCAAAATGGGTGAATGACTTGAACATAAAGAAGGAAACTATAAGAAAATTAGGCGAACACAGAATAGTATACATGTCAGACCTTTGGGAAGGGAAAGACTTCAAAACCAAGCCAGACTTAGAAAGAGTCACAAAATATAAAATAAATAATATTGACTACATCAAATTAAAAAGTTTTTGTACAAACAAAACCAATGTAACCAAAATCAGAAGGGTAGCAACAAATTGGGAAACAATCTTCATAAAAACCTCTGACAAAGGTTTAATTACTCAAATTTATAAAGAACTAAATCAATTGTACAAAAAATCAAGCCATTCTCCAATTGACAAATGGGCAAGGGACATGAACAGGCAGTTCGCAGCCAAAGAAATCAAAACTATTAATAAGCACATGAAAAAGTGCTCTAAATCTCTTATAATCAGAGAGATGCAAATGAAAACAACTCTGAGGTATCACCTCACACTTAGCAGATTGGCTAACATGACAGCTATGGAAAGTAATGAATGCTGGAGGGGATGTGGCAAAGTAGGGACACTAATTCATTGCTGGTGGAGTTGTGAACTGATCCAGCCATTCTGGAGGGCAATTTGGAACTATGCCCAAAGGGTGATAAAAGACTGTCTGCCCTTTGATCCAGCCATAGCATTGCTGGGTTTGTACCCCAAAGAGATAATAAGGAAAAAGATTTGTACAAGAATATTCATAGCTGCGCTCTTTGTGGTGGCCAAAAATTGGAAAACGAGGGGATGCCCTTCCATTGGGGAATGGCTAAAGAAATTGTGGTATATGTTGGTGATGGAATACTATTGTGCTCAAAGGAATAATAAAGTGGAGGTATTCCATGGAGACTGGAACAACCTCCAGGAAGTGATGCAGAGCGAAAGGAGCAGAACCAAAAAAACATTGTACGCAGAGACTGATACATTGTGGTACAATCGAAGGTGATGGACTTCTCCATTAGTGTCAATGCAATGTCCCTGAACAATCTGCAGGGATCTAAAAAATACTATCCACAAGCAGAGGATAAACTGTGGGAGTACAAACACCGATGAAAAGCAACTGCTTGACTACAGGGTTGGAGGGGATATGACTGAGGAGAGACTCTAAATGAACACTATAATGAAAAACTATTAATGTCACTTTTAAGAATTATAAGTCAGAATCTGGCTTTTGAACAAAAATAAATTATTTCATTTGTAGCCTAAATGAAAAAAAAAAAGAATGAGTTGCCATTTTATCTTCTCAAGCACCTTCCATAACACACAAGGCTATGAAGTATTTGTTTAATTGGATTGCATTTTGGAGGATCATAAAATCCAGGGAAAGCAATATATAAACTAGATATAATGAAAGATTAAATTGGAGATAAAATTAAAAAATGAAAATAATTACAAGTTTTTTTAACAAAGTTTGTCCTAAATTTTTTTCAGTTATATCATTACCCTCATCATCTTCAATTTCCCTTCTTATCAATGTCACATCTAAAGCATCAGGGTCAGACCTTGAGATTTGGATTTTTGATTCCACAATCATCAGGGATCAGGGATCTCTCCCCAACTCTGCCTTGGCTTCCAAATGTGGTCAGACTAAATTTATGTTATGTTTCTATTAATGCAGCCTGAATTCTCATTATCTACGATAGCAGCTATATCATGCTTTTGGCTCACACTGAAATGGCAGTCAACTAGAACCCCCACATCATTTTTCACATGAAATGCTGCCTAACCACTTGTCACCCATTCTGGTTCTGGCCAACTCATTTTTCCACCTAGATAAAGAATTTCCCATTTATCTCAATTATATTTCATCTTGTTATATTCAGCTTACTGTTCAAAAGTGTTAAAATCCACTTGAATCTTAACTTTGCCATCCAACTTCTATTTTCCTCTTCCGAGCTTCCCATATTTTATAGACTCATTAAGTACAGAATGCCATTGATATCTTCATCCAAGTTACTGGATCATAGAAGATTAGAAATAATGAGTTGAAAGGGACCTCAGAAGCAATTGGCTCCACACCATAACAAGAATTCTTTCTACAATATCCTATATAATATTTTAGAAGAATTATGAGTTATTTTCTATATACACATAAAAAAGAAATAGAATTAAATGAGATATATGAGAATGGTAATTTAAATAAGCAATAGATCTTATTAGTTTTCATTAGTTTAATTATCACCTCTATGCAGCTGACTCTTAAATCTATTTATTCAGTCATACCCTATCTCTCCTGAGTTTGAGTTCTCATTAGACACTTCCAAGTGGATGGAATATTAGTGTCTTAAATTTAACATGTCCAAAATATAATATCCCCAACAAACTCTTCTTTCTAATACCACCATCCTCCAGCTCACCCAGACTCACAATAATAGTGTCTCCTTCACCACTTCACTCTCACTTATCCCATGGATATAATAATCTATCAATTCTAGCCATTTCTACCCTAACAACTTTTCCCCACCCATTTTCTCCACTCATAAAACACTACTCTAGATCAGGACCCCATCACTTATCTTTTTGACTGATGTACTAACCTCCCATCTAGCTTTCCTCCCTCAGGTTTCACTCTACTCCAATCCATTCTCCACACAGCTGCCAAAGTGGTTTTCCAAAAGCATAGATCTCGTCAGGTCAGTTACCTGCTCAATAAACTCTATAAAGTACTTTGTTTAGTATTTAAAGCTCTTCATAACCTGGTCTCTTCCTAGCTGCCTAGTCTTATATTTTATTGCCCTCCAGACACTCTGTAATCCAACCATACTCTTCTACTTGCTGTTCTTACACATAAGACTTCATCTCCCATCTCTGTGTCTTTGTCTTGGTTCTTGCCTTGAACATCTTCATTCCATGCCTGGAATGAAATTGTTCATTGCCACCACCTTTTGGAATCCCTGGTTTCCTTTAAACTTCAGCACCTTCTATATGAATGCGTTCTCAGGTCCCATTCCCAATATTGTCTTCTCTTCAAATAATTTCTATTAAATTTGTACATATCTATCATATATGTAACATATTTTCATTGTTCCACTAGATAGAATGGAAACTCTTTAAGGGAGTATTTGATTTCTATCTTTGTATCCCTAACACCTAGCTTAATGTCTGTCCCGTAGCACATAGTCAATAAATACTTTTTGATTAATTGATTAATCCATAGCAATATCCTGCTATATATTATTAAATAGATTTGTTGTTTACATGAAGAAATATGAAGTAGTTTTCACCAGGAACCATCACAGGTAAATTAAAGGCAAGCTGAAAAACTTGACTTTTAATGGGATTACTATATTGCTAAATCCAGAGGATTCCACAGGTACAATATATCATGATTTCAGCAAATTATTTGATGAATTCATATTAGTCTTATGGGGATATAGTGAGAAAATATGGGCTCAATAAAAGCATTACTATGTATATATAAGGAAATTCCCTTGCCAGCCTTGCTCATGCCCAGCTTAGCTCAACTAATGACTCCTGTTATTTCTTGACATCTATATCTATTGGTCTTTTAATCTGGCACTGCCTTCACCTCTAGGTAATAGTACCAATTTATTAGCATTAACCAATAACTTAATTATCAGTGATTTGTCTTAGTGCTCAAAGGCCAAGAATTCCTCTCACATAAATCTATCAATACATTTTGGAGTTCTTGGACATCCCATGACATTTCTAATTTGTAAAAAGTGGAGGTGATCCATCAAAACTCCCACCCCTGGGTGATGGTACTCAGTTAAGTAGATAGAACTTCTCTACCTAGTTCACATGTAGATAACTCCCCCTTACCTCTTCAACTCCCTTTTGATGAGCTATTGTGAAGATTGGATTTATCTATCTCCTGATTATAACAATGAAGGTATTTTGTTTTTTCTTTATTGTGAAGATTAAATTGTAATACCCCAAATTATAACAATGAAGGTACTTAGCTCTTCCTTTATTGGGAAGATTGAATTGTAATCCACAATCTATTTTTAGATTTTAATCTACAAAAAGGTGGTAACTCAGTATTTTAAGTAGATCTATCCATTTTAACTACAAAAAGGTGTTAAATAACTAGAAAAGGTGAACTAATCAAAAAAGGTGTTAAGTAACCCAAAAAGGTATAATCTAACCAAAGAAGGTGTGAACTAAAGAGTGGGCAGTCCTGGAAAAAAAACATCTGCTGTGATTCATAGATGTGAAATTTAGGGGAGGAGACACAAGAGAAAAAGGCCTTTAAAAAGAGGACCAGAGGTCAGAAGGAGGATACATTCGATTTGAGATTTGAGTTGGTTGGAGGATCTCTGACTCATAGTTGGACTGGAGGAACTGGACCCCTGGAGGAGCTCGTGCAGGAGACCTCAGACTGCTTTCCATTTTAGATGGTAACCTTTGATGAGTGAAAGGCTGACTTAGTGACCCTGTCTTTCTCAGAGGTCTAAACCTCTGAGAAAGGCCCATTGTCTTGAGACATTTTTCCCCTGGCTGGGGCTTAGAAAATCTAACTGATATCAGAAGAAGCCAGAGATCTCTCTGTCTGCCTCTCTCTGTCTCTCTCTGTCTCTCTCTGTCTCTGTCTCTCTCTCTCTGTCTCTCTCTCTGTCTCTCTCTCCCTTTTTCTCTCTTCCTTAATATCTCCCCTCTATTGTAAATAAACTACTATAAATTCCATTTACTTTAGTAATTCATTTTGGGATTTAGAAATTAAATCTCTGGTGACTACCTACTTAAATATTCAGAGTCCAACCACAAATAAATTTAAATACTATCTTCCTCTGTGAATATAAGCACCTTGATGGAAGAGACTTTCTTTTTACTTGTGTTTTCCCTGAACTTAGCACAGTGCCTGTTACATAATAAACATTTAAAATATAAATTATCTTTCTGTAGATTGATCAATATATAGATAGATAGAGATGAGATAGATTTATTGATCAATAGAAGAGAGAGAGAGAGAGAGAGAGAGAGAGAGAGAGAGAGATCAATATGAACCTGATGGAAAGACTATTCATTAATAAGAATGCTGTAATCTAGAAAGGTGGTCACTACGAGAATGCTGCAGAACTCTATCATTAGTTATTTTTTTTCAATTGTGAATTTGTTATGCATTAAAGAACGTGGACTGTCATGTGGCAGAGACATCAAACTTATTTTGCTATCCCTAAAGGACATCTCCTAAAGGGAACAATAAGGAGGAGTTATAAAGAGGCAGATTTGGGCTCAATCCTAACTTGGAAAAATAAAAAATGCAACTTTCCCAAAGAGCATAAAAGATATACAAAGGGTGGAAAGGCAACTCCAGAGGATCAGCAATGGCCTGCACATGAAAAGTGACCCAAAAGTCATCACCAAAACAGGCAGCACTGGAAATGGAGATAGGCATTGAATGAGATTGGAAAACCAAGGAAAAGCAGATGCATAGTCTAAGTCTTGCATTGGTATCTATGAAAAATTAAAAGAATTAGATACACCCAAGCTAGCAGAGCAATCCCCATGCTTATGAGTGAATCATCCTTGTTTGGAATGACTAATGTTCATCAGTGTGTCCCTGTGCCCTAGAAATATGCTTGATTTATTTTGTACCCTCTCTACAAAGCTATTACTGCAATGTCTCGTCATGGCATAGTGGTAACTCTCAAAGATTATACCAACAGAGTGAAATCTCTTAAAAGTTCAACCAAGCTGGAAAGACTTCATGTATATTCCCAAACAGATTTTGATTCTGAAGGAGGACCATTCTAGCTAAATATTGAAAGGTTCATTATAGAATCACAGATTTAGAGTTCAGAGGGATTCAATAAGGAAAACGAGGCTCAAGAGTTAAATGACTTGCCCAGTTTGACATAGTTTCTAAGTATCAGAAGCAACACTCAAACCCAGGTCTCACCAAGGCCAGAAGTCTACTACACCACACTGACTCTGATTTATTGTTAAATTCTTTGGAGATGCCATATGGTTAAAAAACAGAAAATTTTGAACATCCTTCTAGTCAAGGGATATGAACAACAGTTCTTAAGAGAACAATTGCAAAGTATGAACAACCATAGAAAGACTGTTTTACATAATAAGAATAAAAGAAATACAAATCAAAATAACTCTCAGGTTTTACTCCTCACCCAGAAAACTAGAAAAAATGACAAAAATGGAAATCATTAATGCTAGAGAGACTGCAAGAAGATGAGGGCACAAATACACTTATTGATGCAGCTACGAATTTGTCCAGGCAGCCTGGAAAACCATTTGGAATTATAAACGAGTGAATGAATTACTGAAATCATAGTTGTTAAATTCTTAGTATGTGCCAGGGTCTATGCTAAACTTGGGGATTTATATGTTTTAAATGAGATGCTCCTTGCCCTCAAGTCCCTCTCCTCCTATCCAAGAAAGGGAAAAAACTAAGTAAGGAAGCGATGGCACAGGGAACATTTTGGTCAATGAGTGACAAGGACTGTAAATTGATTCTTAGAGCATAAACAAAGATTGTTTATATGATTACTGTATGCAAGGCAAAAAGTGGATTTATTGTAAGAAAGCAACTAAAATGTCTATAACCCTTCACCAAGAAATGTAGCTGCATTTCATATATACCAAGAAAGTCAAACATGGAAAGAAAAGTATCATTTTAACCAAAGTATTTTCACTGCAGCATTCTTTTCAGTAGTGAAGATCTAGAGTCAAAGTAAATGCCCACAGACTGGAGAAAGGCTAAACTAAACACAAGAAGGTAATGGAATATTACAGCACTGTTTGCAATTATGAATATAAATATTGTAGGAAAACATATAAACTCACAAAATAAAAAATCATTATGCAGTATGACAATATAAACAGAAAGAACAAAGAGCAAAATGAAATAGATTCATAGTTATCATAATTAAGCCTCCTGAAAAAAAAAACATACCTTCCTCCATTCATTTCAAAGGTGGAGGACTAAAGGTATGGGATTTTATATGTACTATCATGCATGTTGCATGTGTTTGTTGATTTGTCCAAATTTTTTTTTCCATTTTTCATTTTGGTAAAAGGGAAGACTAGATAAACAAGAAGAGGTGGGGATGTTGGTAAACAAATATGATATAAAAGCAAAAATAATCAATTTTAATAAGAAAAGTACCTCAACAGCCCAATGGATAGAGCATTGGACCCAGGGAAAGGAACACCTGAGTTTAAATCCAACATTATACACTACCTTGATTCCATCATTTTTAATTAGGGACAATAATAGTATCTACCCCTCAGGATTATTGTGAGAATAAAATGAGATGTTGTTTGTAAAGCATTTTGTGAACCTTAAAGTGATATATAAATGCTGCCTATTGTTACTATTTTTCATTTTGGAGAAAGAAGTTTCAGTTGAGAAGTGAAATAAGAATTCCATATTGCAAGAGACTCAGAAGAGAGTGGAAGGAGTACAAAATGATCCATAAAAATGAGGAGACTTTGTTGGTGATGGGAACAGCAGATCCTCAATATCTTTCCATTAATTCCCCTTGTTTATCATAAAATCATAGAATTTTAGAGCTAGGGAGATACCACAAATATCATCCATCTAACCCAATTTCTTCATTTTTCTAAATAAAACCAAATCTTAAGGAGATTTAGTTATTTTCTAAAGCTCCACACAGCTACTTCATGGAAGACCTGTGACTTGATTTCCTCCTTTTATGTTAGGCAGGCTGAGAAAAATTTTGGCCATCCCGCAGCACCATTTGCCTCCTATATATTTCAAATGGGATGTCCTGTAGATAACTTAAACTCAAAATGTTCAAAAGTGAACTTATCTTTTTTCCCAACTTCTTTCCTCCAAACTCATCAATTCTTGTTGAGGATTTTATCCTTCCAGGTTCTCAGGCTTTTAATCTAAGCATTATCCTTTACTCCTCACTCACCTTCACTCTCTATATAAAAAGAGCTGCCACATTTTGCAATTTCCACCTCCACAAGATCTCATTTGAAATCCTTTCTCTCCATGCTCACAAATTCTTCCTTAATTTGGGTCCTTAATATCTTCCACCCAGATTATTAATATGGCCTCCTAATTGGTCTCCCTGATTTGAGTCTCTTACCATTCTCATCTTTCCTACACACTTCTACCAAAGTAATTTTACTTAAGCATAGATCTAACTGGGTGACTTCCTTATTCAATCAACTGCAGTGGCTTCCTATTGCCTAGAGGATAAAATATAAACTCCTCTTTTTAGCTATCAAAGTCGTTGACAACCTTGATCTCCATCTATCTTTCCTACCTCATTGGGCATTGCTCCACCTCCCAAACTCTGCAATGCAGCCAAACTGATTTCTCTATTCCTCACCTAAGATTCTCATCTCTCTGTTCTGTCACACTGTCCACCTCCCATACCTGGAATGCACTCCCTCATATCCTCCACCTCATGGAACCTTCCTTTCCCTTTAGAATACCACTCAAGCAGCATCTTCATGGAGTCTTTCTTGGTCTTCCCATCTGCTGGTGTCCTTCCTCCCAAACTTGCTAGAATTTAAATACCTTATATATAAATGAATTTATTCACTTTATATTGTTTTATTTATTTTTATATGTTCTTCTTGTTGCCATCATTGGAATATAAATTCCTTTTGATTATTGTTTGTACTTGCATTCCCAGAATGTAGCATAGTGTCTGGCACATAGTAGGTACTTAATAAATGCTCAGTGATGGTGGTGGTGGCTTCTTGCCAAGGCATAAATTTAATCTGTCTGAATCTAGCAAAATGTCTTAATGGGAAAATATCCACTCTCCACTGCTCCCAACACTGACCCTCATATTGAAATACACTATACTGAAATTCATCCCTGAAATATAGCAGAAGCCAGGAAGTTTTTAAAGGAGGAAAAAGCCAATGAACAGAGAAATTTCCTATAATATTTTTAAAAACAAATAGAGAAGTAGACTTTGGGGTTCCCTAAGAGATAAAATCTTTCCTTCTAGGGAAGTAGCAATGATATTGTGAAAATCAAGTGGAAGAAACAGAGAGATCCACAAAATTTCTTTGTGTGGTGTTGAAGATACTGAATGGGAATACCTCAAATTTGTCTACACTCTTTATCAGAAGACCTCAATTAAAAAAAATTAGAAGTGATCCAGATACAATTTGGAGATCGTTTGCTAAGTCCTCAAAAGCAATTTAGAGGCCGACCAACTCTTGTAGAAGGAATAGAATTCTCACAAATATAGTTTGTTCCAAGATTAGTTGGGAGAGGTTGGGTAAAAATCAAGGTTAATTATGAAATTGTTGGAATTACCTATTGTCAAACATCATCCCAGAATAACTGGATATTTTGGGGAGAATAATCATTTTTGCCAACACATTTTCTAGGTCCTATTAGCAAAATAATTATCTAGGTCTTGATTTTGACTGGATATATCAATACTACATTTTAAGAGGATCAAAATATTTCATTGATCATGTCATAATGTAGGAAGCCCCAACCCCTGGAGGTCTATGCAGCTTTGGATACTAGTATTTTGCTGTCCTTTCCTATTGAGCAGACTTAGAAAATTTGGGTTAGTTATCCATTAGTGAACAGGTAAGAATAAGGATTAAATCTGTCTTTATCAAGAGAGGAAATGGCTCAAAGGAAAAAACTTGGGATTAGAGCTCAGGGAATTTGGATTCTAGAGCAATACAGGTGTGTAGTCTCCCTATTCACCATATAACTCCTCACATCTCTTGAAGGATATGTAGTTGATTCACTTTCACCTCCCATCACACTGGCAGATTTGTGTTAAAAGGAAGTACCATTAACACATGGTTATGCCCAACTCTCAAAGTCATAGGGGCAACCTATTGGTTGAGTGATACAATCTTCCCACTTCCCACTGTAGTTTCCATTTACTTGGTGATGATGGTAGAGATGGTGTCTTGCCATGGTGCTGTTCTGTCTGAACCTAGCAAAATGGTGAAATGAAAATGAAAAAATGTCTTATGTGTTCCCATTTACACAAAATCAACTACTCATAATGAGGATACACTTATTTCTTAAACATAATCATTTCAGTAGCAATAAGGTAAAATTGTAGACACCATAGAGGTACTCACTTATTAAAACAAATAAGAAAATAATATATTCACTGTAGTTTATGTATATACATATGTGTATATATATAATTTAAAATATATATGTATGTATGTATATATATATATATAATTTAAAATATATATGTATGTATGTATATATATATAATTTAAAATATATATGTATGTATGTATATATATATATATATATATATATATATAATCACACTTTTCCACCAATGTACTCAATATTTGTGCTGGAAGTGTGGGCACATACTTAGAAAAACTTGGCAAGAACACTAGTAAGAAAAATCCATGAGTTCAGAATAACTCACAAAATTCTGCAACTGAAAATGTCAATGTAGTCTTTCAGTCTTAGAAACTATACATAACTTGAACCTAGAATTTATATTGACCAGCTATTTCTACCACTAATCTGAATTGATCCACATCAGGCTTAAATAACACCTCACTGAGCACATCTCACCACATATAGTCAATCTACTGGGTAACGTTTCTGATTCTTTGCTTCTAAATTCTTCCTCTGCTCATATTTATTCCTCGACGGCAATTATAATATATATCACTTCCAACTTTAAACCTAGCATACTGTGTTCTTCATTCGTCCTGGTATTCTCTGACTGTTAGTGTCTGTATCTGTGAAGTGAAAGGGTTAGAACAGATGACTTCTATGATCCTATCCAACTCTAAATCTCATCTCCTAACAGATGATGCTCCTTTTAGGCTTTGGCAAATCTTCTGACTGTAAGGTGGCAAGTTGCAGAACCCGTGAGATATGAGGGTGCCATGACTTGTAAATAAACCAAGGAAATAGTTCAAAACAACTCTTTTTAGCTCTAGTCACTTACCAGCCAAGTGCTCTAGGAAAGGCCATAATTGTTGACCCCATAATCCAGTCATTGAAAGTCATTTTTTTCTTTCCACCCATTATTATTAATTTCTCTGACAGAAGCAGAGAGATGATAATGAACAGATGTAATCAGATAAGAACCACAAATCTGGGATTTTGACGTACTTTATCAGGCAAATTTTCACTAGGAATTTAACACACCTCTGGTTAATGAGGGTTCAAAATCCCAATTTGCTTCTAAATCAGATCCATGTAGGGTAGGTAGTTAGAGAACTTGAAATGGAATTAGGAAGACTCATCTTCCTGAGTACAAATCTGACCTCAAATACTTACTAGCTGTATGACCCTAAACAAATCACTACCCTGTTTGCCTCAGTTTCCTCCCCTGTAAAAAGAGTTGGAGAAATAAATGGCAAACCATTCCAGGGTCTTTGCCAAGAAAATTGCAAAAGGGGTCACAAAGAGTCTGACACAACTGAAAAACAACAACAGATCCCACATTATGTTCTCACATTCAAAAGAAAAAAATTGGCACGCAAAACTCGGGAATGATCAAGGAGGAGAGCAGCTGGCTTCCATTGTTTATCTTTGGAAATTGGTCTTTTACTTGTCAATTTTCTGCCTGATTTGTTAGCAAAAGTTACTCTGTCTCAAGTCTTTGTTTCCAGTTATTTCAATGAGTCAAACATTACTCAGAAACTGCAATAACTTCATTTTTGAGCTGATTTTGGATCATTTATCCCAAGATTTTGACCACAAAGCTGGGAAAGATAGCTCACAAACTCAAAGATAGAGTTTGAATCCCAAAAGATCTGGACAGCCTAGAAAAAGGGGGCAGAATCTAATAATATGTAGAGATAAATATCGTCTTGCTCTTGTGGTCAAAAAATTGGCTCCTCGATTTCACAATGAGACTTAGTGAGAAAGTAATTTTGTCTAGGAAAAGCTTAATATGACTACTTCCTAATTAGTGCTAATAATAAATCCTCTGTCGTCGTCACAGTATTCAATTTTGCACTGTGTATTTCCATTGGGCTGAAACCAATGACCATACTTGATATAATTATATCTTTAAATAGTGCAAATTTGAATATGTGACTATTTCATGGAATTCATTATTCCCATTAATCAAGACTTAACTCTATGAGTTTACAGTGGAATATGGTAGTCAGCAACAATCATTGCAATCTTATCCTTCATTAAGAACTGCCAGGAATAAGAAGATGACCACCTCACCCTGTGTTTTGCCCTATTCAGGCCACAGATGGCAAGCATCCAGAGAAAGTCAACCAGAATGGTGAGGAGATTGAAGGGCAAGTTGTATGAAGGAATTGGGGATATTCAGCCTGGAACAAAGAAGACTCAAAGAGATGCATGATAGGTATCTTTGAGTATTTGAAAGACTATCATGTGGAAGAGGGATTAGACATGATTTGTTTGGCCCCTAAAAGTAAAAATCTGGAGCAATGAGTAAGAATGTAGGTGTTATGTGAGGAAAATATTAACAATCAGAAGTAGAAGCAGATGACCAAGGAGGGAGTGGATTTATTCTGATTTCAGGACTTCAAACTGAAGATGAATGCCCACTTCTGAAGTAGGTTGCAGTGGACAATTCTGTTTCAGCTATGACTTGAACCCTATGTCCACTTAACATTGTTTTTACTGTAAAATTCTGTGATTTTGTAATACTGTGATAGATATTCTGGATTGTGCCCTTATTGGATTAAGAAATAAAAATTCAAAATGACATTTATTTAAGTTCTGCACAAAAGCGATAGTAATCTTTCATCTATATGGAGAGAGAGGGGGAAAAGGGGAGAGAAAGAGGGAAAAGGAAAGGGAGAGAAAGAGGGAAAAGGAAAGGGAGAGGGAGAGGGAGAGGTACAGTGAATGTAAAGCAAAAAGTGAAGGATTTGGGCTAGACAGTTTCTGAAATAGACTTCTTCCTCTTCTTTATACAGGATCCTAAGAGATCAGGATTCCAATTCATTCAATCAGCCCATCCCTACTTGAAAGTTCAGATGCAATCCTTTCCATACTGAGACTCAAGAATTATCCTTTCAAGGGGCTTGGAAGTGAGGGGAATGATTAGATACTGAAAATACAAAATATCCTTTATCTGATTTTTTAAAGTTGGCTTGTGTTTTTATTTGTGTCTTGGAGCACAAAAATGTCCTTGGCAGTCAGGTCCCAAATCTCAGAGAAACTAAGCCACACTGGCAGCTCCCTCCTTTTTTTTTCAGCATCAAACATTCAGAAAAAAATGATTTCTAGTGAAGGTTTGCTTCCTTCCCTTGCCAGTTTTTTTTTAAATCCACAGTCAATCAATCTGGCTTTATAATATCAATGAGTCCTCAGGGGCAGGGTTTGAAGCTATGTACATGGCAAGGGAGGAAGGAGGAGGAAGGAGGGCCACGTGCTCCCACTGTGATATAAATAAGAGTTGAATGGCTGCATCCCTGGCCCTTGTTCTGGAAAGCTACACCCCTGAGTGAGCTAATATAAGAAACTCTAGTAATTATGTCCCTGCCTGCACACTGGAGGCCCAGCTTTTTTCTTCAGGGCAGAGAAAGAGAAAGCTCAACTGTCAAAGTCACTCAGGGGAGTTATCTTAAAATAAACAGCTAAACTTAACTTCAGCACCTCTTTCCCTTTCTTTTCTTCCCAGGGAAATGTTTTAAATCTATAGAATGTTCAATGGTTTCTAGAGAGTGACATGGGTCTGTTTTCTTTAAAAGCCCCAAGAATCTTCAGGTATCCTGCCCAAATCATGGCAGGACTTACAGTGAGGAGGTTTCCATGACAACAGACTCCCCCTCCTACCAAGAAAATGGGGCTTTTCCCCAAGAGAGCATCTTTGGAGAAACTCAACTTTGAAAGATTTCTCCCTCCAACTCCTGGGAAGTAGCACCAGAAACTGACACTTCATGTTGATCAGCAAGTTCTGTTCTTTTCATACAGGTGCATTTTCTGTTTTGCATGGAAGGCTGCATTTTTTCTTCCAGTTGGATCTTTCTTCCAGTTGCCTTTATGTGAGATGGTATATGTCATTGCATTTTTAAGTGTTGTGTTTGTGTATGTTCCTTTTCCCCAATGGTTTTATTCAGTACCCTTCAAAGGATTATGGACCAAGAGCTAGAAAGAAACCACAAAATCATCTAGTCCAACTCCTCTCATCTCACAAAGAGGCTAAGGATGAGCTCAAGACCACACACAGAAAGCATCAGAGGTGGGATCTGAACCCAGCTTTTCCATCTCCAAAGATAGTACCATGCTGCCTCCCTGTGGTATTAGAGGGTAGGAAAGGGAAGATACAGTTCTCTATCCTGGAGATCACCTTCCCCACAAGCCAGTCGACTACAATTCAAGCCTCCAATCCTACCCAGCTCTGTATATCCAAAATTGCAGGCTGCAGACTTGCTTAATTTTTCTTGTGTCATGAACCCCTTGGGCAGTCTGGGGAAGCCTATGGATCCCTTCTAAGAATAATGTCTTTACATGCATAACATCGAGCTCATAGGGTTAGGGAGGAAATCGATTAAACTGAAATATAGTGTGTACACATGTGCATTTATACAATATTGGTGTTGTGTGATAAATATGGACTTACCCTGGTATATATGTTTATGTCTACATATATTTTTGTGTGTATATGTCGTTGGTTTTTTCCCATGAATTCCCTGAAAGCTATCCATGGACCCACATTAAGAACCCTTGCACTAGAGCTAAACTGTACCATCCATTCCCCATAGCTCCTCTCAAGAAATCTCAGCATCAAACTCAAACCAGGTTAAGTAGTCTCCTTTTCTGTTTTGTTTTGGGTTTTTAACAGCAGAGCCAAAAGAAGAATTGTGGCTGGCAAGTTGAGATTTGCCTGAGGTTATTTTACACTTAGAAAATGTCTGTTCTTTAAATATGTACACTCCTCCCTTCCATGTTGCTCTGAGAGGATCAGACCACGTCCTCAAGAAGACATGGCTGAGCTGAGAATGGCAGGTGCTGAGGGACTATTGGTACCTAATGCTATTTACCCTGAATAGATTGTTTGGCTCCTGGTAATAGATTTTATCAGTTAATTGAATCAGTCACTGTCCATTTACCTCAGCATCTCTGATAGTTATCAGCAAACAGCTCCCCACAATCAGGCTCCCTCAGAAACTGGATGAGGCAGTACAAGGGATGACTGCTCCCTCAAATGGCCTTCCATTAATTATGGGAAGAAGAGATTTTTGAGTCTTGCTGATCTATTTCCTATAATTCATGTTTCTTAATGGAACTCGGGGATCCTCAGTGGGACCCAGGACATAGGATTTTTTGTTTGTTTTGTTTTTGTTCATTAGTTTCCATCAAAATATCATTTAGCAAGAGCCTATTACATATATAATTCATCAAATTTATCAATATTACTTTTTTACCTAGACCTATTGCTATGGGAGAAATACGCCTGAGTTTGTAGCAGGGTCATGCCCATGAATGGGATGCTCAAACTCCATTCAATGCAGAAGAGAAAAACTGAGGTTTACGGTGGCATAATAGCCTAATAACTGTAATAGTCTGGGAACTAATCAGAAAGCCTTAGGGCTGATGGATAAGCCCAGGGATGAGTAGAATAGCTTCATTGAAACTGATCATCTGGAGTAGCAGTGCCACTGTAGAGTGGCAGCTTCCACCAAGGAGTGGCAGCGTCCACATGCCGTGAATCAGGGTTGGCATATTTACTGGGGTCTGGAAGTTTATCATCTCCCATTCCAAATTCAAGTGGAGGTACATTCTAGGGTTTGTTGCCAGAGGGAATAAGGAACAGGTACGTGTTGGGGGATTCTTCTGGAATGCCAGGGTCTCCAGTAGGCAGGTTCCACATTTCCTCATTGTCCACCTTGTCATCATTTGTCAATGTGGGAGAGGTCTCACTGACCTAGAATGAGAATATGGGGGAAGGAGGGGCATGCAGTCCATTGGAGGACCACCACAGGTAATTAATTATGTTCTAAGAATAATATAAGTAATTAATATATTAGGCACAAAGCTGACGCGCCGTATAGAATATTACAGATCCAGTATACAGAGTGGGTAACTGATCAGTGTGTAATTCATGATTGACTAATGCTGAAACTACAGCTTTTGCCATTGGCATTCAACCAGTGCTGACTAGTGAGAAATGCAGGATTTCAGAGGATGAGGGTCCCGTTCCTATTATTATTCCTCACTGCCCACTATGAGCCCACATCACTATGATTTCCTTGGTTAAGGAACTCCTCTTGGAGGAGACCCTGAAAAGACACAGATCTGCACTTCCTCTGCAACTAAGAGGGGTGAGAGATGCTTGGAGTGCTAAGAGGTTGTGACTCACTCAGGGTCATCCAGACAGTATGTGTCTGAGGCAGAACTTACAACTAAGCCTTCCTTACTAGAGGCTACCATTCTATTCACTTGTACCACTATACTTCATGTCTAATAATATATAGAAATAAGTCTATAAATTTATTATATAGAAATGTTTTTTAAAGTTCCAGTGATCTATGATTTTTCAGAGAGCCTCACTGCCAGCCTGTTGGGTCATTACCTCTTTTATACATAGGCAGTATCATTAGCTTTCTAATTACTCACTCAATCTCCAAGGCTTTCTTTTTCCAATTCATCCTCTCTACCAGGGACTCTTTCTTTGCCTCCCTCTCCTGGCTTCCCTGCCTTCCTTCAAGGCTCAGTTCAAACCCTCTTCCCAAGCCCCTTACTTCTAGTCTTTTCCCTCTGAAATTAAGCAACGAAGCATATGGCAGCAAATGGTTCTTTTGGCCTCTGTCAACTTATGGACTCTAATTGTCTCCTAAGATTCTTAAGGACCAAAAAAATAAGAACATGTCAAAGGAAGAGCTATTTCGGAGACATACAGGACATAAATATCTTATGTATATTACAAACTTCATTGTCAAGAGACCAATTCACAAACCACTTTGAACCCAGGTCTTCAAATTCCAAGCTGAGAACTTTTCCCTTGGCACCATTAGTGCTTTTCTTTCATGTACTCCAACTTCATTCATGCAGGATCAGTGGGAATCTCAAAATGAGGCATCTTCTTAAAATGTACCATCTTTGGGGGAGAGCTTGCTTTTTTTTTTTTAAAGCAAGCGAGTCATTGATGAGAAGTTAACAAAATTTGTATGTTTGTAAACACTAATGATGCCATGGGAAAGTTCTAAACCTATTGTCAGGAGACCTGGGCTCAACCCCTGGTTCTTCCACTTATACTTGAATGGCCAAGGGCAAATCACTTCCTCTGAAGGGGTCTCAGTTTTCTTCTCTGTAAATAAAAGAGTTAGATTTAATTGTAATAATAATAATGATAGCAAACATTTATATAGTGCTTTAAGGCTTGCAAAACAACCTTGTGCATTATATATAATCTCTAAGGTTCCATTTAGTTCTGGGATGCTGTGGTTTCTACTTAGCATTGAGTGTGTGCTGCCTGAAGGTTTTTCAAGGGTCTTTCAACTTTCAGAAGCTTTAATCAGAAATTCAAGAATGTCTTTAAAGTGGAAATAAGTTTTACCAGATATAGAAACTGAGTAAAAAACATGAGGCAAGAGAGAAAATAATCCTAAAAAATCCCAGGGCATTCTATCTGCCTAAATTGTACAGGAAATTCCAGGTGGAAAATATACTCACAATTAGAAGCCTTAAAAAATAGGAATGCAAACAAGATTGGGGTATAAGAGCTCAATGTCAGACTGTGCATAATCACCATGGGCTAAAGCTTGGCTATACCAAGATGGAGACTTAAGGACCCATGACTGTAGCTGTACAGCATGGGTGCTGAACCTTTAAATTAAATAAAGCAGAAATGCTATACTAGCAGTGTGACTAAGAGCAAGTCACTTAAGTTTTCAATGACCTTGGGCAACTTCCTGTAAACTATAGAGGAGTTGCAAATATAGCTGGATCTCCTAAATCAATTAAATATCTAGTTTGGATCCAAAAAAATCAGTGGACCTCATGCTTAGCATCAGGGGAACAGTGTGTAGAGGTGGTTGTGGGATGACATAGCTATGCTAGAATGCTCAGCTCATTTGATCAGGAATGGAAGGGGTGGATAGATGTTAGAGCATCATGAGTAAAGAAGGGGGACCAAAGACGATGGTCCTAAAGGGCATCTTCCTCAACTTGGAATCATCCTCAACTCTATCACAGTGTTCTGCAGAGAGTAGGTGCTTAATCAATGTGAGAGGAGCTGACCAGAAGGGTGAGGATAGAAATTAGACTAAGAGGGTATCACCAGGTGGCACTGTAGATAGAGTGCTTCCCTCAGAGTCAGGAAGACCTCATTTCAGATCTTTCCTCAGACACTAATTATCTGTGTCCTCCAGTGTAAAAGGTTCTCTTAGTCCCAGCTTTCTCTGCAAATTGGGAATAATAAAAGTGCTTACTTACTTCATGAGACTTCAGTAGTACATGCATGTCTGTAAACTTTAAAGCACTGTATAAATACTTGTTATTATTAGTATTCTTTGTCTCATTCAATAGGGAAGGATGGCTTATGTTTTTGCCCATTTCCCCCACTTCCCAGCTACAAAAACAAGAGAATCTGGTGACTGGATACTCCAAACTCCTTCAGATCATAAGGTGAATTTCATGAGCATCTCTGGATTCCTAAAGGATCTGTCTGTCCAAGGTAGCTCTTGACACAAAATTCATCCTCAGTTGTTTTGAGTGGGTGCTGCCTGAAGGTTTTTCAAGGGTCTTTCAACTTTCAGAGGCTTTAATCAGAATTTGGAAAATTCTCAAGTCTGAAAGAATCTAGAACTTAGAGGCTATCATATCCAACCTTCACCTGAAGCGATCTGAATTCTATAACAAGACTACCCAAAACAAAGTCCAAGGGCAGCCCATACCAGAGTGAAATGTAACTGGGAAATATTTAACAAAATAAATAAAATACAGTAGAACATATATAATGTTAATGTGGTTTTTGAAGTCAACCTGCCACCCATAGGAACTGTTATGCAGGGTTTTACTGGCCTCTGCTTCTATTTGAACTTGGCATTACTGTTTACAACATCCTGACACTTAGTCATCTATTTTCTGTTTGAATATATTCACCAATGGGAACGAGGTCATCTTTTCCACTTTTGAATAATAATTATTATAAAAGATCTCTCTAAACGTGTGTCTCTAAAATGCCCCTCTGCTGCTTCTATCATCCCTCTTTCCCAAGAAGAATCTCTCCTTCATCAAAACAGGTCCTCAGATATGTAAAGGCACCTGTCTTCTGCCTCCAAAGTTTCTCTAAGCTAAATATTATCTGTCCCTTCAAGTGTTCCCCATATGGCATGTTTCAAGTTCCTCATTATCTTGATGACCCTTCTCTGGACATGCTCCAATTTGTCAATGCCTTTCCTAAAATCTAGTGCTCAGAATTAAATACCATATTATTAATGTAATTTAACCAGGAATGCCCATTAATAGTCACCTCTATGCAGCCCAAGGTCGAATTGTCTTTTTTGACTGTCATGCCACTATTGATTCATACTGAGCTTGCAGCCCATTAAAATATCCAGGTTTTTTTTTTAATAAACACTTGTTTAATCTGGGATACTTGGTTTTTTTTTAACATTCTCTTTATCGCTAGTAAATATTATCGTATTAGATTTTGCTCACTGGTCTAGTTTGTCAAGACTCCTTTTATATAGGTTAGTATTGAAAATTTCCCATCCTTTGAAATTTTATTAAATATGTCATCTGTGTTCTTTCCCAAGTGGCTGATTAAAATTATTAACCTGAAAGAGCCCTGCAACACACCATTAGTGACCTCCTTTCAGGTCAATATCTATTTGAAGCTCCATTCTCCTTTCAGGTTGTTCAAACGATCTGGTCCCATCTGACAGCACTATCCTACAGTGGACAATCTCCAACTTGTTCACAAGGATACTCTAAGACATTTTGTCCCACTATTTGCTGGAATCCAAGTGCATTGAGTGTCTGAAGCCTTCCCCCTATATATCAGTCTAGTCATCCTGTCAAAAAGCAAATGAGATATTTGAGAGATGTTGTGGAGATGGAATCAACCTGTTCTTAATGAACCCAAGCTTGCTCATATTGATTACCACTTTCCTTTCTAAGAGCTAACAAAACAGCTGTTTAATCATCAGTTCTGGAATGTTGCCAGGGGATGGGCATCAAGCTTTCTGAGCTATGCTTATAGAATCCCTCTTTATCTTTTTTGAAAACCAGACCCAACTCTGCCCCAACAACCACAACTTCTCCAAGTGGATCAACCACACTGCCAAGTTCTCTTGGCATCACAAAATTTCTCAGATAATGGAAACCTAAATCTAGCCTTTTGAGCAGGGAAGGAATGACTCCTAGGAGGCATTTCACACTTGAAAATTCTCAAGTCTGAGAGTTCAGGAGTCAGATCTTTGGGAGAAATAAGAGAATTCCCCAATATACCATGCCATGCTCCATGGGAGGAAAAACCAAGGATGATCCATTTGTAGCATCCTATTCAGAGATCAAAGTCAGTGAGTTGCTCAGACAGGCCCTGAGGAAGGGACTTGCTTGCTTAGGAGTTCCCAATGCTTACTTGGCTTGCAAGGGAAGTAGAAAGTCCATGGTGGCTATGCACCTTGTAGGGACAGTGGAGGATTATGAGAAAAAGGAATTCAAAGGATTTCCTTAGTGGTGACCTCAGGTTGAATTCCCCTCTCCAGAAGCAGATGGACTATTTGAGAGATTTGTGAGTTTCTGTTTCCATGTTTGGGTTCCTTTGAGTCTGTTCTGTATTTTACATTACCTGTGGGGTAAAATAAATGTTGTCCCACATCAAAAATGCACTTAGAATCATAATTAGCTTGTACAGAATTTGCAAGGGGGTTTATTTTTTAACTCACTTCTGGGGAAATCTAGTCAAGAACCATTATTTGAGTATTTAATTTTTTTTTTTCCTGAAGTGATTCCAGATGGGGAAAACAAGTAAAAATTAAAAAATGATCCTCCTGGAAACAGCCTCCAGAATCAGACTTGGGGCCATGTAAGGAACAGAGTCTTGAAGGCCTTTGGGTGGGTGGTTATAATAATGATAAAAACTTATTTTAGAGCCTCATGAGCACTTTCTTCACAACATAGTTTATGGATTTGAAAAGAATTCCATTACATCTTCTATGTGAGGAAATTGTAACCCAGGTGGATGTGAGGGGAGGTGAGGATGAAGCAGTTATTGACTTGGCCAAGGTTACACAGCAAATAAGTGATAAAGCAAGAGTCCAACCCCAGCTCTTCTAATTCCAAATCCTACATGCTCCTTTCTATACCATGCTGCAACAGAATAGAGAGCATCTACTGGATATATAGGCCAAGAGAACTGAGCTGTAGGCAAAATTAGGAGGTTGAAGGAATTAAGAATATGTCCCTTGCAGGAGAGAAGACCTGGGTTGGGAAGGACTATGTTTGCTGTCTCCCAGTCTTAGTGGTAAAGTCATGTAGAAAAAGGATTAGCCTTGCTCTGAGAGGCCCCAGAGGACAGAACTAGGAGCTAGCAGTACATAGTGCATAGGGGTATTATAATTAAAATGATCTCGAGAGACCAATTTTTGGAGAAGAACATGAGTTTATTGATAATATCATGTTTTTTGGTTGGGCCAGAATCATAACTGATAAAGTGACATAGGTCTCCATGGCTCTCTCACAACCAGGGACAACTCAAATGAGGTCCAGCTACCTAATAAGTAGATTTTCCGGAGTTCATTATTCAGCCCCTCCCTTGGCCATCCCAAGACATCTTTAATTGGTGATAGCTGACGAAGAGATGCTCCATCAGCTTTTCTACCCCTCCTCATCCCCACAGGTAGAGAGAGGTAAGCCAGAAAAGAAGCCTTGTCTGCTTCACTTATGCTTCTGTATTGTCTGTTGTCTATTGTCTCCTTCACCAAATTCTGTTAAAAAAGGAAGACATTCTTTGGGATTCCCAAGGACAAAGAAAATGCAAAAAGCAGCAGACTAGATGGTACCTCTGACCCAGATCCCAGACACAGGAATACACAGTAATTCTCCCTAATATAGTAATAAAGAATATGAAGAATAAATACTTTCAGAGACAATTTGATTTAGAGTTGGGGGTGGAGAAATTCCAACAAGTCTGAAAGTAAAAAAAGAATTGTTTCAGTAGTTATTAAGTAACCCATCGGAACTACAGAAGGAAAGTCTGGATGACCACTCACCAGGTACATTGCATCTGAATGGGCTGACCAGACCCTTTCTGGCTCCTTAAAGGGTTCTCCTGTCCTTGCTTCTCCTTATTAAAGCGAGGAGTGATTTGATCTCCAAAGGGAAGGCTAACCAAGAGGGTCCTAGTGGAGAGGGTTCAGATTTTCTGACCAAAAGATTCCTAGAGGAAGTTGAGGTCCATAAAGCTATAGCAGAATATATCCATATTCTGCAGACTAATCCTATCAGCTGAGGAATACTCTCATCTCCCAGTGAGGAAGTAAGAGAAGGGCTAAGGTAACTCAAACCATCTCCTCCTCATTAAAATGTTTACCTCTGCCAAGGAGGTTCAAATGATACACTGCCAGGCCAACCAGAAGGAAGATACCCCTAGGATTCCAAGACCCTATTGGATTGGGGAGATAGTTAAGTGGTTCAGTGGATTGAGAGCCAGATCTAGAGAGAGGAGGTCTTGGGTTCAAATCTAGCCACAGACGCTTCCCAACTGTGAGACACTGGGCAAGTCTTAACCCCTCCCTAACGTAACCCCTATTGCCTTTCCCTCACCACTCATCCACCTTGGAACTAATATATGATATTGATTCTAAGACAGAGGGTAGGGATTTTCCACCTTGGAACTAATATATGATATTGATTCTAAGACAGAGGGTAGGGATTTTCCACCTTGGAACTAATATATGATATTGATTCTAAGACAGAGGGTAGGGATTTAAGACCCTGTCAGCCCTCACGTGGGATATTTGACCATTGACAGACACCATTGACTCAATTTATTGGTTTGTTCTAGCCTACTAAGTTGATCCTGCTCAGACCATGCCCTGACTTTGCTGAGGTGGGCAGTAACTCATTGTATTAACAATGAAGTGTGTCACATAATAAACTATAATCTTGCCCTGGAGAAAATCAGATAATCTCAATGCCATTTTCCTTGACCCAACTTAATCAATCTCCATTTTAGGATTCTCTCTAAAATGGCAACCATGATATTTACATTTGCCCACCTCCTATGATTGTAAATGAATAAAAGCTTATGAAAGATTAAGGATGTATACACATTTAAGTCATTATTCTGGAGTTGAGAGACTAGATGAACTTTCAGTCAGTGCTGGAACTAATTTTGTGCCTGCAGAAAAACAAAAATTGTCTCCTCCCCCACCACCACCACCACCATGGGGTCAGATGCTTGGGAGAGCAGATATATTTTTAATGTATTTTCTTCACCCCTCAGCTTGGTGCCCCTGAGGCAACGGCCTTATTTGCCTCACCCTTCTTTTACTTCTGCCTTCTCTAATGAGAGAAAACAGCATTCAGCATTCTCTGGACATCCTCTCCCTTTTAATGCCTGAAATGTTAGGAAGCTGGTTTTCTCCCTCCTTCTCTAAATTCCTCCCTCCCCAACCCAACTCCTCCTCCACAGCCCCAACCCAACCCTCTATAATAAGAGCTGAGTTTTCCTGGGAGACGAACTCACAATTTGGGCTGATTGCATAAACAGTTCACATTTAAAGGACAAATTGCAAAATTACACCACTAATGTTGCAGCAACCAAACCTGCAAAGGGCAATAAACAGATATTGAAGTTACCCAGAGCTTCCAGCTCTTGCTGGTTGCCCTTCACCAGAGCCTTGAGGGCAGTGAGTACAGTTACAGAATAAAGCAATAAGGCATTTAAGTAGCCATTAGAGGAAGCCATTGCCAAACCAAAACAAAACCACTCCCCAGACTATACCTTAGCCTGTCCCAGTCCTGGGGTTTCCCAGAAACTGCTGAATCAAACATGTCATTAAAAGGAAATGACATTGAAGTAAGTAAGCCACCAGAAGTTCTGTCCTGGAGCGATGGGGAGGCTAAGCACCGGCTTGGAGGCCCTTGCATGTTGTGACCCACAGACTGGACCTCATCAGAGAGATGCTCCCAAGAAAGAGATCCAGTGCTGTCATGATTGATGATGATGCAGTAGGACCAGAGACCAATGGAAACCAAGTGGAAAGGAGTGATTTCCCCAAAGCCCCTGGGTTTGCAGGATTTCCATGCTCCATCTTAAAAGACAAATTTAATTGTGAAAATCAGGGCTCATCATTGGAAGGACCTTTCCTGCCCGTGTTGCTCCAGACTTGGTCTTCATCTGCCCCTGAGTGGGGCCAAGCTAGGGATAGAGAAAATAAAATGAGCCTTTAAGCAGTCATCCTCAAAGCCCAAACAGGAATCAAGGATCCCTGCCCTCTTCAGGAGGTGGGATGGGAAGACAAAGTACCCAAATGGATACTATTGGAGTTCTCTGTCAGAATACAGCCAGAATTCTCCAAGAGCTACTTAAGTCATTGTGACTTCATTCCATGTGACTTTTTTACCTAAAGGAAAATTTGTTATAAAGGCAGGGTGATAACTAAGGATCCTCACACATGGGACAAAGTCAATTGTTGTGTTTTGGAATAAGTCAATGGTCAAGAAATTGTTTCCTGTCTACCTGATATATTTGGTCTGCACTTCATGGATAAGTGGTGCAATGGAATGAACTTGTAGTCAGGAAGATCTACATTTAATTCCTACTACATATATTTTATTAGTTGTACAGCCTGCAGCAAGTCATCTCCCTGTTCTTCACTTTCCTCAACTGTAAAATTAGGAGATTGGATTTGATGAACTCTAAGTTCCCTTCTAATTCCAAACCAATGTCCTATGAATTTGTGCTCCAGTAGCCCAAGGGATCTTAGGGGACCTCTCTCCATGGGCAGATCATGGTCAAGGGGCCACTGCCCTGCCTAGCCACTTGTCCTTGGGCTGCTCAGATGCTTCTCCAACCTCTCATCTACGCGGTCCACCAATTTTTACTTTGATGCCCTTTAAGTACCTTCTCTCACCCAGAAAGAACTGCTCCATAGAAGTACTAGGATGATGAGGAATCCTAAAGAATCCCATGGCCAGGTGAAATAAAGTCCATAAAAATACATCTCACTCATCTTCCTTGAAGCATGCCTTCTCAGAAAGTGGAAACTTCCCCAACTTGTCCCTTAACTGCCAAGGAAATCCATTCCTCCTATGCTTTGGACTCTACTTCATTGGGAAGACAAGCAGATCTCCAGAGCTCCATTCTGTACTTTTTTTCTTATTTCAAAACTGACTTCTAGAGGACCTATAATCTTTTTCATTTCCTCTCTCTGGGAGACTGATTGGCAAAAGGAATTGGATCCTTGCCCCAGATTATATGCACCAGCAAAGTACTATTGTCCATGTCCTAATTTAGTCCTGACTAAATTCCCCACCCCAACCCTAACATCTAAGGTTTAAATAGTCCCAAGTAGGTAGTGAAGGGAAATTTTCACTGACGCCCAGAATAGAAAATAGACCACATGTGGTATTTCTACATATTTATTTACACCAAAGTAGTCAGTAGGAGGGAACCTATTGATCCTGTCTCTAAGGCAGCTCTTCCAAAAGATTTTTTTTAATATTTTTTGTCAGTATGAAATTGAACTGATCTCTAATAAAAGCACCCTCTCTTTGTCTCTCTGTCTGTCTGTGTGTATGTCTCTCTATATATGTCTCTCTGTCTCTCTCTCCCTATCTCTCCCTCCCACTCTCTCTATTTCTCTGTCTCTGTCTGTCTGTCTGTCTCTCTCTTACACACATACACACACACACCAGGTGGGATTCCTGAATTACAGGAGCTTCTCGGTGGCATGTTGTTTCCAGAGACTAGCATTCCAATATCAATTCTTCAAGCATCTGCCATGACAGTATTTTCAGCTTGCCTCCAACAAGAAAGTCACGAAAATTTTCAGAAGACTCTCTTCATTGGTTACGCTCAGCATTCGCCTAAACAGACAGCCCTCTGGGTTGCCACAGCATGCAGTCATTAACAGGATTTCTCTTCAGTGATGTGTGGCCCAAACTTCAGGGGGACGTCTAATTCTCTACAATGAAGTCTTTCTGGCTTGTTTTTGTTTATGTTGTAGGTGTCTCATATCCTGCACCAGCTGCTGCTTGGGAGTTCACAAGGGCACACTCACTTTTCTGGATATGATTCTCCACCCCATGGCAATGGAGCCTGTCTTTGAATCAGATAGAAAATGAGAATGGCCAAACTCAGAAAGGACCCTTTAAAAGAGAAATGAACTTATATGATCTGGATTCACATTTCCCCTCCATTACTTACTACCTATGTGATCCTGGACAAGCTGGCCTCCAGCCCTCTGTTTTTTTCATCTGAAAGAGGAAGCCATAAAAAGGGATTTCCAAGCCCCTATATGACCCCAAATTCATAATCTTATGACCGTCAGTCAGTAGCTCTCCCTGCTCCAGATTAGTCTCTTTCACATTCTTTCTTATTTCATGAATGCCAAGTTTCATACTTTCATCTATCTGGCTATTCCTTTTTCTAATGTAGGTTGCTATACCTGTAAAACATGGGAGATGGTTTGATAAATTACTATAAACAAAATAGTTTTGGTACCACTTGACTAGTCTCTTAACTTGAGCTGGTCCTCATAATATTCTGAGTCTTCCCAGGAAAACATCCCATCATAGGAGGATGTCTAAGGTGATCCCTTAAGATAGGTCTAAGATTGGGCAGCTATATGGCTCAGTTGGATAGAGAGCAAGGTCTAGAGGCAGGAGGTCCTGGATTCAAATCTGGCCTCAGATACTTCCTAGGCAAGTCACTTAACCCCAGTTGCCTAGTCCTTACTGATCTTCTGAAGTAAGAAGTAAGAAATACTTCTTATATAGCATTGGTTTCAAAACAGAAGATAAGGGTTCAAAAATAGATCAGCCTAGAACTCAGAACAATGATGGAACCATCACCTGGTTAGACTGCTTTTGGAATCCTGGGATTGCTTCTAGACACCTTCATTTAGGAAAGATATTTTCAAATTGGAATAAAGTCAAAGGAAGGACAACAAAGATAGTGGAAGGACTGAAGACTGGCATTCTGTGTTCAGATGAAATACCTACAAAGAATTACCTATCTCACATGTTTTCCTGGGAGCAGTAAGAAGCTCAATGACCTTCTCTAAGTCCCAAAACTAGTCTGTATCAGAAGCAGAACTTGAACCCACTTCTTACTGACTTCCACACTGAACAATTCTCTTTTACATTGTATTGTCTCTTATGCCTCAAATTCTCATCCAAGAATTCAATCAGTACAATTGGATATTTGGTATCTGTGGCCCCAAAAGAGGTCTTTGATGGAAATCTTGATGGGCTTGACTGGCAGTTCTAATTCATTTTTCATGTTCTTTGCCCCTCCCATTGTGCTGATTCAAGGCAAGGCACTTCCCAGGACTAGCAGTGGAGGAAGGAACATATTCTGGTGGTGGGGGCCATCCCTGGAGAAGGACTCCACTTAAAACCTTTGCTCTCATTTCTAGCTATGCCTCCAGAATCATCTCTTCTCCTTTTTAATTTTCATGTATTCTGTTTGACTGTGTTCCATCCTTGTAGGTTCTTTGCAGTTGCTCTAAGCCATTTCAAATCTGTGTACTTTCTTTCTTTTCATTTTTTTAAGTAAGTAGGAGGAAAAATACACCACAAGTTTGCTACCACAACTATCCAGGCAATCAGATGGATAGTTTGCCAACTATGGTAAGTTATGTTCATTTTGTCTTTTAATAGGAGAATTACCAGAGTTGTTAAATAAGGAATTACCCATGCATGATCATGGATTTAAGGCTAGAAGGGCTCATTTTACAGATAAGGAACTGGGACCCAGAGAATTTAAGTGCCTTGCCTATTGTCACATAGGTAGTAAGTAGCCAGTATTTGAATAGAATTCTTCTAACTCCAAAAACTAGTATGCTTTCCTCTCTAATGTAATATTTATTGGGAGAGAAAAATGGGATTGAAAAAATGGGGAATAATGGGAGGTTTGCATGGGGTATGGAAGAGTTTAAGGGGAGAGAGGGAATATCACTCGGTGAAGCAAAGGAGGGAGATGCCCCCTACTGAGAGGAAGCAGCAGGGGTCCGATAAAGACTGTTTGTCCTGGAATGACTGAACTGGAGTTCAGCTCCCTCTATGACCAGAAAAGATAGTCCACTTATCTGAATACGAATTTAAATAATATAAAGTTTCATAACCAGTTGAGATTGGAGATTTTTCCTCAGCTTCAGAGTTGAGGCCAGGCCCAGAGGCTGGCGGAGGGTTCTCCCACTCCCTTCTACTCTATATCAGTCCTGCTTTATCTAATTCAGAATCTTAGCAGTAGACAGAAAGCAAACAAGAACATTTCCGACCTTCAGAAGTAATTGGGTCTAAATCTTCAGGCTGAACCAAGAAGAGGCATGCCACTCCAGACTGGCTGAACAAGCTCCTCTCTCCTCCAACCCCAGGAAGCAAGTCCAACCCCCACAGAAAGGAAGTGCTAGTCCCAAGACCCAACTGCCACTCCCAGTTGGCCCTTCCCCCACCAACTGTCAGTCTTGTTTCCTTTCCACAATTGTCCCCTTTTTTGTTGTGACCTTCCCAAGGTCACTTATTTATATTATAGTTACCAATTTACTAAATCTACTCTAAGGATTCTTAGCAGGAAAGTTTGGGTAAGGGTAGTTTTGGGGTTTTACACTAAATTCAGTACAATAAATGTTGAACAAAACTATTACAAGAAATTTGAATCAGTGCTAATACTACTTACTCTAAGTTAACTAAAACTAGTACATTATTTATAGAAACTATTTACATATAATACAACAATACTCATTGTTCCACATCTTGATGTCAGTCAGATAGAAATGTCTATTGATATTTCTATTTACCTAAGACCTTATGGAACTAACTATATACATATTTACATTTTGCATAAATACAATTTCAGACACTTGTTTATATAAACAAGGTCTCTCAATATGTCAGTTTGTGATTTTGTGTTTTGTGTCTAATAGTGTTGTGTTTAATTAATACTTATCAAGTTTCTTCAGATTTCCACTTCTCATGTTGACTGATAGATCTCTTCTTTCTTCAATGTTATGTAGTGATGCATACTATTTCCCTAATATGTGAAATTACTTTTATTTTATTATTTCAACACACTCAGTCTTACATATAAGTCTCGTTTTTTATCTATCCTCTTCTTATATAAACAAATTTACAAAGTTCAAAGTCTTAGCTGTCCATTTCAGCTTTTCCTCTTTGTTTCTTGTCTCTAGCATTTTCCTCTGGGCTGGTTTAAAATCTTTTCCTCTGGGATGCTTTTCTTCTGGGTTGCTTTTCCTCTGGGCTGGAAAGTTGTCTCGAACATTATGTCACTATTATTTCTTTGTGTTGTATTTTTTATGTTAATCAGTTTTTGTTTTCATTTCTCAGCACTATCTGTTGTCTAATTATCTTCTATGTCTGTTACAGTGGTGTAGAATTTTTTTCTGGTTTTATGTGGGAACAGTGAAACCATGAGTCTTTCCCTGCAACTTTTATAGCTGTTGGGGTAGTAAGCAATACTTCATGTGGTCCAGTCCATTTTATGTCTGTAGCCAATTTTCTATTGAAATTTTTTAAGTATACTATGTCTCTGACAGAGGATAGACTCTAAATGAACACTCTAATGCAAATACTATCAACAAAGCAATGGGTTCAAATCAAGAAAACATCTAATGCCCAGTGGACTTACGCGTCGGCTATGGGGGGTGGGGGGGAGGAAAAGAAAATGATCTATGTCTTTAACGAATAATGCTTGGAAATAATCAAATAAAATATATTAAAAAAAAAAGTATACTATGTCTCCTGGTTTGATGTTGTGCAAATTGTGATCCAGGGGTACTGTTTGTTGTATCAAGCCCATTTCATGCAACTCTGCTATTCTTGTCTGTAAGCTTGTATATATTTTGTCAATTGACAGTCTAGTTTGTGAGAAGTTCTACATCAGAGAAAGGAAGATGTGATAGGATCATTATATTGTTTGCTTCTTCTTCTCTTTGTTTTGGATCAGGTATATGATTTTGTTGTACTAAAAATTTAATATCTTTATCCACTTCCTCATACTTTTCACAAAGTTCTTGGTAATTATTGACTCCCAATGCTGCCAGCATTTCTTCTAATGAAATTGTGTAGTTTATTTCCTTAACTAACTCTTCTGACTGGATCCTTTGTTCTTGATTTGAGTTGTTAATGAAATCATCTGTCTCCCCCTCTTGTAAAGCTTTGTGATCTTGGTCGTAAGGTTTGATATGTTCATAAGGTTCTTGGTTTTCTTCATTTTCTGAATCAAACATTATTGAATATAGTGATTATGTGTGATCCGTGTCTTGCATTGACTCTTGCTTGGTGATTTCTATATTCCCCAATTCTCTGTCTTCAGGAGATGTTTTTAAAACAGATTTAGTTGCTCCTGCATCGATAAGAGTTGGGTAGATCTCATTACCCACTTTTATCATGACCCTTGGTTCTGTATTCTCATTTTGTTGGCACACTTGGACCATAGGTGCCTCTATTTGTATTTTGTTCAAATCCCAGTTTTGTTCTTCTTCTACAGACATTTCTTGTTGCTCTGAACATTCATTTTACAATCCATCATCAGTTTGCAAGGGAATTACATTATTATGGAGACTTACGGATGGCAAAGTAATGTTTGTGTTTGCTTTTTCTTGTGCAGTTACTATTGGTTGGAATTCTTCTGCATAAGGATTTAAGGTTGACTTTTCTATTATGTCATTGGTATTTTCTTTTGTAATATCATCCCTGCTTTCCGTGTCATTGTCTCCAAGAGGTCTGCTAATTTGAATGTTTTCTGTTATAGAATTTTCGTTCCCATTGGACCCTTCTGTTGTTAGTTCATGTGCTTCACTTAATTCATTTGCAGTTTGTATATTACAGACTGTTGCCAGTTCTGTTTCTTCCTCTTTCTTTGTAGCTTGTTCCACTGTTCCACATCTTCATGCAGTCTCCTTCCTTTTCATTTTTCCCATTTCCTTTCCCATTTTTCTTTTTTGATGTTACCCAGTGTACCTGGCTTCATAACTTACTTTGTTTGGCAGCACCTGAGACTACTTGTGAATAATGTGGTTTTGTTCCTCATTGGATATAACTCTCCATAGTTTCTAAATTTGGTGCTTGAAATAAATTCTTGCAATGACAATTACAACATTTTGCATTTGTTTGTGTATTATTGCTGCTATACTTTACATTGCTTTTCCAAGACTTCTGTTTGTTATTAGCTTGGAATAATTGTGCCTTTAAATAACAGTCCCGAACCATGTGACCCATTTTTTCACAGCGGAAACATCTGAGTACATTTCTCCATTGATTGCTTTGTGTGTAATTTCTTTTGGGTTTGTATGATTGCAGAGTGGCTAGATTTTTTTATTTCTTCAATTTTTCCTTGTATTTACTTGAGCTATTTGCCTCCTTGAGCTTTAAGCTTGGCTTTAAGCTCTTTTATTATTTCATCCATTTCCTCTATCATTTCTTTATGACCTGAAAATATATAAGTTGCAGTTTTTCTTAAATCTTCCAGACTTAGTGTTTCCCAATCTGGGCACTGACTTTCACAAATTGTCTCCTTATGTGTTGGAGATTTTGTTCAGTTAAATTTTCAAATCCAAGCACATCCTCTGCTACTTCAATCACTCTATCGAGGAACTTAGATGGATGTTCCCCACTTTCCTGTTTCAATTTCTCAAATCGTCCCCAAGTATCTGGTCTTTTTGAAAAACTTTTCATTGCCTTTAATAGATCTTCTCTGGCCTTTCTTAGATAACATAGATTTTCATTATTAGATAACTCTTAACTCTGGCCATGATGTTAAATTTGGATTGTTTCTTGTTTCATCAATGAATTGTTGTTTTCCCTTTTTGAAAATAATTCTGAGAGAAGAATTTCAGTGTCCTGGAAATCTGGATCATAAAGCCTAATTGCTCTTTTAAATTCTTTTAAATATCTAATTGGTTCTGAAAACCAAGAAGGCATCCTTTTTTTCAGACTTTCAAGGTCAGCTGTTGTAAATAGTTTATATGTTTTAATATGAATTATGCTGCTATCTTGTTGTAGGCTTGTTTGATCTCTTAGTGGCAATATTGGTATTCCACCTTCAGCCCCATCTGTATTTTCTTGCCGAACTACATTGTTATTTTTAGGTATGTCTTGTTGTGTGTTAATACCTTTGCCACATTGTTTCTCTTCAGTCAGTTGCTTCATCATTTCCTTTATTTGGATTATCTCCTCCTTCATGGCTAAAATTATCACAGCCATTTCATTATCTTTTGCTTTTTTTCCATAAATTAGATGCACACCTTTTTTAGGGCATAGTATAATTGGGTTAAAAAGAATAATGCTCCAGCATATGTGGGAATGAATGAAATCAAGTGATATGTACTTACATTCAGCCATTGCAAACTTTCATAGTTGCTAAGCAGAAAATAAATATAATCTGGAATCGTGACAAAAAATAAGTTGTAAAACATATAAAAGAAATATGCAATCCAGGCTAGATGACCCATGGCAAGTAATAGTTTCTTTGCCGTCTTGTATCTTGAAAAGCTTTTTGCAACAGAAAAAATGTTTTTAAGTCTAGCCCTTTAAGAGTCGCCTCCTTTTGGGTGTGGTATCACTAGGCAGATTAGTTGCACTCAACACTGCTCTCAAAATGGTTACTTTTTACAGTCACACAGGCTTTTGAAATGTATGCAGGCCCAACTTCTCTGACAACTCCAACTGACTTCTTTCTCCCAAATTCTTGACAAAATAGGTTGGAAAACCTAGCTGGCTCTTCCAAAAACTATAATATTTATTGGGAAAGGAAATGGGGAATTGGAAAATAGGGGATAACTTGAGGTTTGTATGGGGTAAGGAGGAGTTTAAGGGAAGAGAGGGAATACCACTCAGTGAAGCAAAGGAGGGAGATGCCCCCTGCTGAGAGGAAGCAGCAGGGGTCCAATAAGGACTGTTTGTCCTGGAATGACTGAACTGAAGTTCAGCTCCCACTATGACCAGAAAAGATAGTCCACTTATCTGACTGCTAATTCAAATAATATAAAGTTTCATAACCAGTTGGAATTGGAGTTTTTTCCTCAGCTTCAGAGTTGAGGCCAGGCCCAGAGGCTGGTGGAGGGTTCTCCCACTCCCTTCTACTCTATATCAGTCCTGCTTTGTCTAATTCAGAATCTTAGCAGTAGACAGAAAGCAAAGAAGAACATTTCTGACCTTCAGAATTAATTGGGCCTAATTCTTCAGGCTGAACCAAGAAGAGGCATGCCACTCCAGACTGGCTGAACAAGCTCCTCTCTTCTTCAACCCCAGGAAGCAAGTCCAACTGCCGCAGGAAGGAAGTGCTAGTCCCAAGACCCAATTGCCACTCCCAGTTGGCCCTTCCCCCACCAACTGTCAGTCTTGTTTCCTTTCCACACTAACAATGGTTAATCCATTGGAGAATGACCAGTCAATTTATGGGACTTCATTATGTAATCTGGAACTGGAAGGGACTTTAGGAATCATCTAGCCTAACCCAACACAAGTATCCCCTCTATAATATCTTCAAAAGGGGGCTACCCAGATTTTTCTTGAACACTTTAATGGAAGATAATCTTCAGGAGAAATTCATTCTCTATTGATCATAAATTTAAAGCAAGAAGGGATCTTAGAGGACATTTAGTCCAGGGATTGTTAACATTTTTATGTGTCATTTAAGCCTTTGGCTATTTAATTAACTCTATAGACTCCCCAGAATAATATTTTAAATATATAAAATAAAACATTTAGAATAACAAAAGAAATAAATTATATTGAAATATATATTTATAATATATTATTTTTAAAAATAAGGAAATGTACAGGCACTTTTCAGATGAATAAATCAAAGTAATATACAGGTCTATGAAAAAAGGCTCTAAATCTCTACTGAAGAGGGAAATACAAACCAAAACCATTCTGAGGAATCTTCTCACACCCATCAGAATGCTAAAATGACAAAAGGGCAAAATGATGAATGTTGGAGGGAGTGGAAAAGTGAGGACACTAATACACCATTGGTGGAATTGTGAACTGATCCAACTATTTTGGAGAGCAATTTGGAATGATGTCCAGGGAGCTATAAAACTGTATATATCCTTAGACCCAGCAAAAGTGTTGCTGGGTCTATTTTCCAAGGAGATTAGGGGAAAAAGAAAAAAGCCTATATGTTCCAAAATATTTATTGCCGCTTTCTTTGTGGTGGCAAAGAACTAAACATTGAGGGCAGGTCTATCAATTGGGGAATAGCTAAATAAATTGTGGTATAGGTTTGTGATGGAAAAATACTGCACCATAAGAAATGAGGAGCAGATTATTTAAAAAAAAAAAAAAACTTGGACAGAACTACATAAGACAATGAAAAATGAAACAAGTGGAACTGAGAGAACATATACAGAAACAGATTTAATGTTTTAAGAATAACTTGTGAGTGATCACCTCCAGAGAATGAAATAAGAAGCAAAGATAGGAAAGCTATAAAATGCATCTATATTATCTGTTTGATAAAAGATGCCTCATATGATGTGGAAAGGGGAAGGGTTGAGATATCTGGAAATAAATGCTATTAATGAAAAAAGTTTTAAATGGCAGAAAAAGAAAAACAACTTCAACAGAGGACTTTGAGTGGAGAGAACCAAGATGGTAAAGAAGAGAAGCACTCAACTGAGCTCTCCCAACATTCCCCTCCAAACAAGTTTTTTAAAATGTGTTAATTTCTAGAATGGCAAAGCCAACAAAAGGTTCTAGCCAATAAAAAAAGTTATTTTAGCCCAAGTCAGCAAAGGAGATCAGAAAGAGGGATCTGTGGAAAGGAGGTTAGCCCAGAGCCCACATGGATGAAATATCAGTAGTGAGTCTAAATGGTAGTGACAGAAACAGAGACAGCTTGTGGAGTTCTCAAGACATAGACAGTAAGGGAGCCTGCCAACTGGTCAGAAAAAGATTACAGGGTAGCCTGGTACTAGCCCTAGACACAGGACCAAACACGGTTTGGTAATTCCATTGCCAACATATCGGTCATAGTTTAAAGATAGAAACAAGCATTTTATATCAAGAAGGAATGGAACCCCTTATGAGTGATTGGCAACTCTATCCCTACTTCTGGATCACAGCTGAAGGGAAAGGAGGAGCACTTTCAATCAAGAGGATGAGTATCACTTCCAGTTCCAAGGGGTCAAAGACCCTGAGGGGCAGTATCATTTCTAGTTCAAGGGATCAGTGGCTTTTAATGGGTAAAGACCAGAGTGCAAACCAAGAGAGTAATGACCACACCTCTTCCCAGATCCCACTATCTTGGAAGCACCAAAACCTCCAATCCTGAGAATGAACTAGCTCTGAAAACAGCAGAAAGTGGGTGGCCCCTGGAAGTTTTAGATTTCAAACTATACCAGAAGGTAGTAATCCTCAAAACAATTGGGTACTAGCTAAGAAATAGAGTGGTGAATCAGCTGAACAGATCACATACACAATGCACAGTAGTAAATGACTATAATAATGTAGTGTTTGATGAGACCAAAGATCCAAATCTTTGAGATAAGAACTTACCATCTGACCAAAATTATTAAGAAAATCAGAAAGCAGTTTGGTAGAAACTAGGAATAGATTGACATCTCACGCCTTATACCAAGATAAGGGAAAAAGGAATAAATTATTTTGACATAAAGGGTGACATAATAAGTAAATTAAGGGAGCATGTAAAAGGTACCTGTCAGATCGGGATAATGGAAGAGTATATGATTGACCAAGAGATAGAGGAGATTATGGCAAGGAAAACATGTAACTTTAATTACATGAAATTAAAAGCCTTTCCCAAACAAAACTAATGCAATCAAAATTAGAAAACAACAAATTTCTCTGATAAAGCTTCACTTCTCAAATATGTAGAGAACTAAGACAACTTTATAAAAATAAGAGCCAGTCCCCAGTGGGTAAATGGTCAAAATATATAAATGGGCAATTTTCATAAGAAATCAAGGTTATCAATAGTCACATAGAAAAAATGCCCATAATCACTACTAGAGAAATGCACATTAAAATAATTATAAGATATCACCTTATGCCTATAATAGCAAATGTTGGAAAGGATGTAGAAAAACTGGGACACTAATGTTCTTTTGGTGGAGTTGGGAACTAGTCCAACCATTCTAGAAAATAATTTGGAATTATGCCCAAAGACCTATAAAACTGTGCAAAAGCTTTGAGTCAGTAATACTACTAAGTCTGTATCTGAAAAAAATCAAAGACAAGGGGAAGAGACCCATTTGTACAAAAATATTAATAGCAGCTTTTTTGTGATAGCAAAGAATTGGACATCAATGGGATACGCATCAACTGGGGATTGCCCGAACAAACTGTGGTATACGATTCTGATGGAATACTATTGCACTATAAGAAATTATAAAATGAATTATTTCAGAAAAACCTTGGAACTCTTACATGAACTGAAAGCTGGGAAAACATTGTACACATTAACAGTAATGTTGTACAATGATCAACTGTGAATAACTTCGCTATCCTCAGCAACACAATGATCCAAAACAAACCCAAAGATCTTAATATGAAAAATGCTGTCCACCTCCAGAGAAAGAAAATGACATTTTTAACATATATTAAAGAATAATTTTTTTTAAGTTTGTTATTCTTGGGTTTTTTGGTCTCTGTTTCCTTTTGAAACATGATTAATATGGAAATGTTTCACATAACTGAAAAATATGTAATCTATATCAAACCACTTGCTTTAATGGAGAGGAGGAATGGAGAAAGAGAATTTGGAACTTAGCTTTTTTTTATTTTAACAAAATTTTATATGTAATTATGAAAAATAAAATTAAAATTAAAAGTGAAAAAAAGAGGAAAAAATGATGAGCAGGATGGTCAGAAAAACTTGAAAACTTATCCAAACTCATGAAAAGGGAAGCAAGCAGAAACAGTACAATGTACATAATAACTGTAATATTGTGAGGATAATCAACTAGAAAAGCCTTAGAAACTCTTTTCCAATGATCCAAAATAATTCCAAATGACCATGCTATCTATCCACCTCCAGAGAGAGAACTGATGAAAACTCTGAATGCAGATTGAAACATACTTTTTTAAGTTTATTTTTTTTGTTTTTGTTTTCTTTTGCAACATGGCTGATATGGAAATATGTTTGCCTTGACTTTGTATGTATATTCAGAATTGAAGAGCTTGTTTTCACAAGGAAGGGAGAGGGGTTAGATGGAGGAAAATAATTTAGAGTTCCAAATTTCTAAAAATTATTTTTAAAATTATTTTATATGTAATTGGAGAAATTTAATAAAATAATAAAGAAAAAAGAAATAACAAAAAGAAAAACAAGTTCATGGGCTCCAAATTAAAAACTCCTTATCAAAACAAGTATGCCATAAATGAGGAAGCTGAGCCCAATAGAAATAAAGACGCTTGCCTAAGGTCCCAAAGGTGATAAATGACAGTGATGAGATTTGAACCCAACAGCTTTAGCTCCAGAATTAATGCTCATTTATATCCCACACAGCTTCTGTCAGAGAAAGAATCCTAGTTCCTTCCCCCTCATCCACTCTGGATGTCTTCCTCTGGCTATGTTTGCCATTATTAGTGACCCCTTATAACGTGTTATACAGAATGATCATGGTTTGACTAATTCAGAGTAAATTCCCTTGTTTTAAAGCATTTTCTTAAGAATTAAATATCCATGATTTAATCTTCATCAAAGATAATTCTGATTAATCAATCAATCAGCATGCAGATGCCAGATAGTGCTCTGGGCACTGGGAATACAAAGAAAATAACATTAAATCAGTCCTTTTTCTCAAGGAGTTGGCATTCTTTCTGGGAAGTTAATATGCACATATATGACTGAGTACATAACCCATATAAATCATAAGAAGTAATCATAAAGGGCAAGGCATTGCAATCTCTTCCATACTATAGTAGATGATTCCATAAGTTGCTAAGGCACACACACACACACACACACACACACACACATATTTCCTAGTGGCCAATACTCTAATGATAATCCCTTGAGAATTCAGCTAGGCTGGTCTAAAGACAAGAGATGTACAATGTACTGCTAGTCTGATAAATGTGACTTCATGAACATTGTAGAATTTCAAGAGTCTGCATTCTCTGCCTTGTATATTTGGCAAAGCATTCTGCTCAATGCATTTGATTTCATTGCACTCTAACTTCATGGCTTTACATATTTCCCTGTTAATTTTTGTGTCACTAGACCTGGCACATCATTCCAGTCTACAAAGATATTTTGGAGGTCCTGATTCTGTCAACATATTTGAGTTTCCTGCTATTCACAACATCAATAAGCATATTTTCTCTCTCTCTCTCTCTCTCTCTCCTCTTCTCCTCCCCCCTCCTTCTCTTCTCACCTCTCTCCAATCTCTCTCTCTTCCTCTCTCTTTCTCTCTCTCTCCTCTCTTCCTTCCCTCCCTCTCTCTCTCCTTCTCTTCTTCCTTCTCTCCCTCCCTCCTTCTCTACCTCCTTCATTCTCTTCCTCCCTCCCTCTCTCCTCTCTCTCTGTCTCTCTCTTCCTCTCTCCCTCTGTCTGTCTCTCCTTCCCTGCTTCCCTTCTTCCCTTTCTCTCTCCCTCCCTTTTTCCTTCTCTCTCACACTCTCTGTCCCTCTTTCCTCCCTTCCTCTTTTCTCTCGCTTTTTCCTCATCTTTCCTCCTTCCCCTACATTTATTCATATATATATATATACATATATATATAAATACATGTATATGCATATATTATACATGTCTATGTTTGTGTACTTGCAAGGCAAAGGAGGAGGAAATACAAGGAATGATACAAGTTCACACAAGGAATCACACAGTTAAAACCTTTATTGCTACTCAAAGAGAAATGAGAAAGGACATCAGCATGGAGTAGCATGGGTATGCAGCGCCCATTGCTCCACTGATCCATGGGCAGCACTCAGCTGTCCAGTGGGCTGCACAATGTGATAAAAGACTCAGAGATTGCCAGGGCTCAAAGTCATGCAGAGTTTGTAGCTCCAGGTCTGCTATGGCACTAGTAGAAGAAGACCTTATCACCAGGGAGGTGAAGCAGTGGGGTGGAGAGGTCCCCTGGAACAAGGGCATTTTCTCAGTGCTCTATGGAAGAGTATAAGGAGAAAACAGATGAATCAGACTTGTAAGGGCTATAGCACAATCCAGAGCCCATCAAAGTCCTGGAGGAAGTGAAGGAAGAGTGACTGGCTTCTAGGGCATTATTATTCATGACACAGAAGGGAAGGAAAGCCATAGCTCATTATTTGAGCTCCAGTAAATGTTCAGCTCCTTGAGGGCAAGGACTATTTTATTCTTTGTATAATGTAGTAGGTGCTTAATAAGAAAAATCAACAAGCATCTATTAAGAGAGCAAAGTTGCAGGGCATGTTGAACATGAAGAAGAAATAAATTTTGATTTGAGGAAAATTATGATGGAAAGAAAGAGAAGTTGGGAAACTTTATCAGAGAGGACCCTGGGCTTATTCCTGAACCAATGAAATCAATCAGTTGGCACCAGGCATTGGAGATTCAAAGACAAAATAATGAAATGATCTCTAAGGAACTTGAGGCATACTCAGTGACAAAATATGATTTAGTTGCTATCCTGGCCCCAACTTTCCCACAACCAGGAAGTTGAACTCATGTGGAACAGTAAAATAATCTCTCTCCTCTCAGTATGGTCATTGTCTTTACTAGAGTCATTAGAAGCAAGTCCTCTCTCTTTCCTATTAGCATGGCATCGGATCACATTGGGAAATGGGGACGTATTCCTTTGTAATTCTTCTTACCTCAAACTGTAAAAGTCATTCTTTTACCCTTCAGAAAATTTTCAAGTATGGACAAATTAATTACTAGTTAAAGCAGACTGATCTAAGAAAGGACTTTACAAGCTGATTAAAAATCCAGGGAGCCCTGAGGTAATTAAAGTCCAGTAGTAATAAGCAAAAATAGCCAAGAGCCATTTAATGATAACCAACAAAAGACTCAGCCTTGACCTTTCAGCTTAACCCTAACCTTCCCATATCAGGCCATGAAAACTTGTGCAATTTAGGGAGTTCATTCTACGTTTCTCTTCCTTCCAGAAGCAATCACCGACTAAATGTATCATACATTATCGACCATAAAATTTAGAGCTCGAAGAGCACTTAGCAATGATCTAATATAACTCTACTTTAATGGTGGCAAAAAAACAAGGTTCCAAGAGAGTTTGGTGAGTCATGATAATAAGGCTGAAGACTTGGTCCAGGTCTACTTGTCCTTCCAATACGCCAATTGTTCTGTCTAATAAAGAAGTTCAAAGGACTTGAGAAGTATATCTCTGACCACCTTTGGAACCAACTGGAGGACATGAATGGAATGGAATGTTGCTGCACTATCAGCAATGATGGACATGAAAAATACAGAAAAAAAAAAAAAACACGAGAAGCCTTCTATGAATTGATAGCAAAGCAAAGCAAGAAGAAACAGGCGAGTAATATGTACAATGAATAAAACAGTGCCAGTGCAAACACACACACACACACACACACACACACAATCAAAGACCAAGGCTATGAAATCCTAATGGCCACACCTAAACCAAGAAGAAAATTTCTGAGAATCTACTTCTCTCCTTTCTTTGAAGAGGTAGCAGACTACAGATATTCAGTACTGCATAAAAAAGTCTTGGTTGATGTTTTGGTTAGTTTTGCTAGACTGTTACCTCCTCCCCTTTTTTGTTTTAATATAGAATAACTTTTTCTCTTTGTAATAAGAAATGATTCTCTGAGGGGAGATGGGAAGAATATATTGGGAGATGAAGGGGATAGAAAAACAAAAGATATCCATTTTTTTTTATTTTTTAATTTAAAATTGACTCTCTGTGCTCTGGTTTACTAGAGAAGATGAAACATTTATAGAAAGGATAAAAGAAATGTTCTAGAAAGGAAGGCAGACAAAACACAGATTCTAAAGAGACAGAGGAGAGTGGAAACCAGTGCCATGATATTGGTAAGTGCATGGATACAACCTAAAAAAATGAAGAATGAAAAGGAACCGATTCGTCAGAACCACACAACACAAGGGATTTCCTTCTCCTAGACAATGACCTCATAACCACCAACTGCATCCCATATCCACAAGTGGAAAGAGAATTTGCTATGGCCAACAAGTGAAAAAACATGTTACTGGAACTGGTTCGATAACATATGGTTGGGGTTAGTGAGGAAGTCACGTCTAGACCCGATCTGGTCCATGTGGAGACGTACCAAAGGTCTGGAGGGCAGGTGAGAGTCTGCTCCCATTTATCAAAGCCTTTCACTGTTCTGGTGATGCCCATGGAAGTTGCCCAGTGGATAGAGCACTTGGCTTGGAACTGGAAAAATCCAAGATCAAATCCTAGCTCGGATGCTTATGAACTGTGTGACTGTATACAAGTCCCCTTACTTAGCACTCTCTCTCTCACCTATTTCATAGGGCTATAGTGAAGATCAAAGGAGATAAAGTTCATCAGTGTTTTCTATGATGACTGTTTATAAAAGAATACTCCAAGAGAAGCCTAGAAAGAGTCTTGATGGAAGCCTTGCAGGATAGGCAGGGTTTGAATACTTGGGAAGGATTCCAAGAGAAGGGAACAAAATGAGCAAAAGTCTACAGATGGGAAGTTTCTTCTTTACCAAAAGGCAAGTGTTTCAGGGAGACAACAGAATGATTTCACAAGGTGTCCTTTAGAAAAAGGACTCCGTAGTTGGAGCCCAGTGAGGCACTGCCAAAAGACCAGTTAACGTCGTCCTTAAAGCTCATGGCAGAAAAAAAGAGGGGATGGTCTGCCCTCTGCTGCCCCTGGGCTTGCACCATGGCCAATCCTGGGACAAGGCATTTTCACAGGTGCAGGGCAGAGATCAAACCACCAAAGGAACCTTTTTTTCCCTTTATAATCCCACCCCTTAAGCTGTGGGCATTTATGGGTATATCAAGCTCAGATGATCCTGAGACTAAAATAAATGCTCCATTGTGGTTCATTATTTCCATGATTATGGCATCACACGCTCCAAGAATGCTGACTCCTCCGGGCTTTGGAAAGCCCTTTGCAGACGGAACAAATGCTAAACATGTGGACACACTGAAAGGGAAGGCCACTCCAGATGGGGACTGATCCTGCCTTTCCTAGAGGGCCAGGCGAGGGGCGAAGTGCTGATGAGTTGGCTGCCTCTAGCCAGATGGCTGCTCTCACACAAGGTAAGCATTTTAAAAAGGATTTGACTTTTCAGATCCAGGCTGTGACCGGGGAATGTGGGAATTTTCCTTAAAAGGACATTGGCAGCATCAAACTCACCACCCTGGAACACTGGATTTGAAGTCAAAAGGCCTGGGTTTGAATGATGACTTTAACCATCACTCCCTGAGCCACCCGGAGCAAGTCGCTTTTATTTCATGAATTTTCTCATCCATAAAATGGGGAGAGATTAGTTACCCATAAACTGTTTTCCATAGTGCTATGGTTCAGGGACTGTTTACGTAAGCTCTCATTTTTCACAGAAACAGAGAAGTTCAGAAGAGAGATATGTTTAGGGGGAGAGAAAATAAGTTCTGTTTTGGGCTTGTTGAGTTTGAGAGGCCTTTGGGATCTCCAGATGGAGATATCTCAAAAGAACTCAGCCAAATGCTTTCAATGTGGGGATGTGCGATGGCAGATTTGTACTGCTCTCTCCATCCGCACTCCATGACAAAAATGGTCACAGCAACAGCTCTGAGGGGAATGAAGGCTTTTCCAGGGAGTAAATGGATTCAAGGAGCCTACAGAAAACATGGTGCCTGGGGAGGAGTGGTTGAAAAAAGAAAGAGAAGTGAGGCTGGGGAAGGAAATTCGATTCCCCTTCTCTGCCTTCTCCTAAGGGCAGCTCACACACACACACACACACACACACACACACACACACACACACACGCACGCCCCTAGCCTCTGGAGTCACAGGTTTAGAAATTTAGAATTTAAGGGATCTTAGATCCTTTGACAGATGAGAGTGAAATGGACAAAAGGTGAATTGATTTGCACACAGATTTTAAGTGAGAGAGACACACCATCAGGTTTTGAATTCAGGGACTCAGATTCCAAATTCAGGACCCTTCCTCATTGCCCCCAACCAGAACCACCCCAGTATCCTCACCAAGACAACCCCAAATAGGGTCACAAGATGTCAGACACAATTGAAAAATAATTAACAACTTTATTTATATAGCACTTTAATTTTCTGCATCGTGCTTTAAAATATCTCATTTTATCATCCCAACAACCCTTAGGGAGGAGGGGTCCTATGTTATTATCTCCATTTTACAGATGAGGAAACTGGGGCACACCAAGTAAGGGTCTGAGGTTGGAGTTGAACTCGGGTCTTCCTGACTGCAAACCCAACACTCTTATTTACTGCACCATCCAGTTGGTCTACATACGAGCCGTTACATGGATAAATACATGTATACGTGGGTTTCATCTGGATGTAGTATATCAAAAGGTGTAGCTATGAGTGTTCTTCCCCTTCCTTATTAACCAAGACTTCATTTATAAATCACTTCACAAGGAGCCTTGGATACCACCGATGTCAACTACCAAGGCAGACTCAGCCAAGACTCTTCTGTCAACCTCTCTGAGTTGATGAACAAAGATCTACTGTCATAAAATTAAACAATGAGCATGTACAATCCAATGAGCAATGGATGAAGCACAGTATTGGGTTTGGTAGATTTGGGGGTCAAATCATTGGTTTGTTTGGTTTGAAGAACTGATAAGGAAACTCTATCAAAGTAGATGAGAAACCTGCTTAGCCACAGACTTCTTGGAGAGCCTCCTAGAGCTTAAAATAACTTAAAAACATTAATTTAAAAAAGCTTAAATAACTTGCCTTTGATCACACAACAATAGGAGCCATAGAGGGGACTGGAACTAGGTCTTCAAGGCGTTCAATCTTCTGCTCCATGATGCCTCTCAAGAAGTATTTGTGATTTGATTATCATTCTTTCTTCCTGAAAGTCCAAATTTAGCTAATGCATGTTTTATTCTGGAAAGAGAGCAGTACTTGTCAGTGGTCAAGAGTCAGTGTAGTTCATATGCTGCCTTGGTCATTTACTAATTGGGTGATCTTAAGAAAGTTTCTTAATATTTGTGAATCCCATTTGTAAAGTGAGGGAAGGAGAAGAACCTACCCTGCAGGGTAGTTGTAAGATCAAATGCGACACTCTATGTAAAGTTCTTTACCAATTTTAATGTCTATATAAACACAATTTACTATAATGACTAAAATTTTATCATTATAATTCAATAACTTCAGCTATTTTTTTCCCACAGAGGTGTATGACTCCTATAACTCTTAAGTTGTTCTGAGAGTAGAGTTGTCTTCTCCTAATAGACAGCCCTTATATCCTAAAAGCCTTTGGCTATTATCTATCGCTCCAATGTTGAATGCCCAATAAATGTTACAGGTCCATGGCCTAGAGCTATAATTAAGAATCATGTACTTCTCTGCATACACAGAGTTCTTAGTATTTGCTCTCAGGTGTTGGGCACTTAAGAAAGATGGCAGGATTATACAAATCATTGTACTTGGGGCTGGAAAAAACCCTTAGAGTTCAATAAGTTCAACTTCCTGAACTTTCAGACAGGGAAACTGAGGCTCAAACAATTTAAATAACCTGGCACAAACTAAGTAGTAAACAATAAAACTAGAATTTTAACCCAGATTCTGACTTCAAAATTCACTCACTAGTCCTTTAAATTGCCTACTGCCATGAAAATCATAGAATGAAAGGATTTAGAGAAGGCAAAAATGCTTAGAGAAAATTTAGTTCATGTCTCTCAATATATATGTAAGGAAACATAAGAAATAATGGAGATTGAGCTGCTAGAAAACACTTTATGTTCCATTATTGTTTCAGAAGCCATATTCTTCTGATCTAACCTGTAAATATTGCCTCCTAAACAAGAGTACTTAATAGATTTCAGGGTGTCTATGAACTTGGATGGGAAAAAAATTACAACTTTATTTTTGCACACCTCAAACCAAAATTTAGCACGTCCTTCAATAATTTGGGGAAGGGATCCATAAGTTTTGCCACATTGCCAAGGGGTCCACAACATATTAAACTATGATCTCCTTGAGAACAGGAACTATCTTTTGCCTTTCTTTGTAGCCCCAGAACTTAGCACAGTGCCTGGCACATATTAGAAACTTAATAAATGTGTTGCTTAATTGGCTGATGGATTGAAAGAAAGGTTAAGAATCCCTGGCATTGAAGAAATCATGTGACTGGAGAAATCAAAGTGAAAGAATTAGGTTAAACCTTTAACATGACCCCTTGAGGACAGTTGCAGAAAAAGATATATAACTATTTTTATAAAGGAGAATTCTTCTGGGATTTTAAATAATAGGATAAGCCAGTGTCTCTTTGGAATAATTTTGATTGAGTTTCACCTTGAAGCAAGAGATTACACTCAACATTGTTGAGTTCTAGTCTATCGAGTCAGCAAAATTCACCAATACTCATCTTCCTCTCCCTAAGAGACCAGGAAAGGTACATCCCTTAGACTATGTTTCTTCAATTTGGTACCTATTTGTGACAAATTGATTTATTAGCATTGGTTCAGTAAGGTTTGAATGTAGATTTTTAGCAAACTCATTTAAGAGCAAGTTTGTCCTGTTTCATCTTTATTAAAGATACCTGCTTTGCCAAAAAGATGAATAAATTGTAAGTGACCAAGGGGTGAGTCCAATTTAGTCTATGATGTTTTTTGGAATACTGTCAGTTCTGGCAAGAGTTAATTCCAAAGCTAAGTCTAACTTGTAATGGCCACAGATTTCAAGTCAAAGAGGAATACAATGGCTTCCCCTTAAGTAGTATCAGAAAGTACCAGCAAATGAAAGGATTGAATACCTGTCAAGCAGATTTAAGATTAGTCAAGATGTGTCACCTGTCAAAGAATCCAGTGTGGACATTAGACTTAAAGTCAAAGGACCAAACTCAAATTCCAGTTCTTGTATCCCAATTAATCAACTGGTTGACTTTATTTAGTGCCTATTGTATGCTAAGCATTATGCTAGATGCTGGAGCAATCCTTGATCTCATGGAAATTGACATTCTTTCAGGGGAAAAATATATAGATATGTAAGTATTCAGACAATTAAAATATACAAGGTAAATACAGGGTAGTTATAATGGAAGAGGAAAAAAGAGGCCTGGCTCTATGGTGATAGGAATAGAAACAAATGATTTGTGAAATCTTTCATTGTTTCTCTCTTTTCTGATGACATATATATATATATTTTTTTTTTCCCAAACTGTAGAGAAGTCACAACCTATATGACCTTAGCAAGTTATCTAACCTTTCAGGGCCTCAGTTTCTTAATCTGTAAAATAAGGTAGTTATATGAGATGACCTATAAGGTCCAAACCTATGATCAGAAGGACTTGACATTTATCTAAAAGTTTATCAGGCTGTGATAGAAAAGAAAAATGGATTCAGGATTTAAATTGGCCTCGCCAGTCCTTTCAAGCTCATAATCTATGATAAATAGATTAAAATAAAATAAATAAACTAAGTAAAAAGACTATAAATAAATATAAATATAAATAAAAACTAAATAAAATAAAAAGAATAAACTATTCTTTCTGATAAACTAATTCTTTTCAGAGTAGAGTTTTAGATTCATCACTGCTAAACCCACCCCACATGAGGTCATTCTTGTTCATTAAGAGAACACTACCAGCAGCTTGCAGCAGAGACTCTCAAAAACCTAAAGAGCATAGGGGAAATCATATATTCCAACCCCTCATTATACTGAGGTAATTGAGACCCAGGGAAATCAATGACCACATTGGGGAGGGGGTAAGAAGTTCCCCAAAGAAGAAAACAGAAACAGGGGTTCCCTAGATCAGTTTTTTGGTTTTCTGTCACCATAAAGATTCATCTTTTTCACCATTATTATTTTATTATCAATAGTTAGCAGTGGGGGAAACTAGATGACTTTAGATTGAAAGTTGTGCCTAGAGCCTGGGAGTTACTGGATTTACATCTAGCCTAGCCTAGCCTTGTGGCCCTGAGCAAGTCACTTAACCCCCATCACCAAGCCATTAGTGCCCTTTTGCCTTAGAAGTGATATACAGTATTGATTTCTAAGACAGAAGGGAAGGGTTCTATTTTTAATGGTTAGTATTAACACTCCAGGGATTGATCACACCTCATTAAATGTTATCTCATTTGATAACTACCCTATGAGGTAGGTACTATTATCCATGACTTACAGATGAATACGCTTCCCTGGAGTATTCTTAGCAAAGCATTTTGAAAAATGTTTGATGGTGATGGTGATGATGATGATGATGATGATAGTGGTAATGGTGGTGAAGATGATGAAGATGATGAAGATGATGAAGAAGATGATGATGATACAACAATGTATCCAAAAGGAACACATGGAAACAAAATCTTAACCTTCATTCCCAATGTCAGTCAAAGGGAGATTTCAGATACCACAGAGGCTAGATCTGAGCTTTTCTGCACTATTTTCCTATGCCTTTCTTCCTCAACTCCCTATAGCCTCCTTATGTCCCTTCATTTCTTTAACAGTCAGCTCAAATGCATCAGTCTACAAAAAGCAATTCCCCCAGATTCTGTTACCTTCCTCTCTAAAGTTACCTTCTTCTATATATCTATTTATGGACATGCATCTCCCCATTAGGATATAATCCTCTTGAGGGCAGAGATGGCTTTTCTTTTCTTTTGACTTTTTTTTTTTCAATTACACATAGACACAATTTTTTAAATTTTTTTCTGACATTTTGTGATTAGATTCTCTCCCTTCTTTCCTCCTCCCCCTGCCACTTTCTTAAGATAGGAAATGGTCTGTTTTAGGTTATACTAGTACTTTCATGCAATACGTTTCCATATTCCTCATGCCATGCCAGAAGACACATATCACATTCCAAAAAAAAAAAACAAAAAAACCTTATGATGGAAATAAAGTGAAAGATGATGGCAGGTGTTAATCAACAATGGTAAACGTGGCTGTGTTCTCTTAATTTGTTTATAGTAAATGTACTTTATTTCTATATCAAGTATGTGTTTTGACTTTATCTTAGTATATGGTATAAGACATTGGTCTATGCCAAGTTTCTGCCTTATTGCTTTCTAATTTACCAAACATTTTTTATCAAATGATGAGTTCTTCCCCCAAAACCTAGGATATTTGGGTTTATCAAATAGTAGGTTATTATGGTCATTAACTATTATGTATTATTTCCTAATTTATAACATTGATCTACTGCTCTATTTCATAGTACCAGATTATTTTGATGATTACAGTTTTATAGTATAGTTTTAGATCTAATTCAACTAGGCCTCCTTCCTTAATATTTTTTCATTCATTTCCTTCATATTCTTAACCTTTTGTCTTCCATATTAATTTTGTTAGTATTTTTTCTAGTTCTTGGAAATAATTTTTGGATAATAGCACTTGATTAGGTAAATAAATTTAGGTAATATCACTGTAATGATATTGGCTCAGCCTATCCAGGTAATTAATAATTTCCAATTGTTTTGGTGTGACTTCATTTCTATGAAAAATGTTTTGTAATTGTGTTCATAGAGTTTCTAGGGGAGAGGGGCTGGTGATTATACCAGCAGGTATTTTTTTTTTTATTTTCTACAGTTATTCTGAATAGAATTTATTTTCTTTTCTAACTGTTTCTATTAAATTTTGTTGGTGGCAAATAAAAATGCAGGTGATATATGTGAGTTTATTTTATATTTTGAACCTTTGTTAAATTTATTGTTTTTATTAGTTTTTTTTGGTTGTTGTTGATTCTCTAGGATTCTCTATGTATACCATCATATCATCTGCAAGGAGTGAAAGTTTAGTTTTTTCATTACCTATTCTAATTTCTCCAATTTCTTTTTCTGCTATTATAATAGCAAGCATTTCTAGTACAATATCAAATAATAATGGTGATAATGGACATCATTTCTTTACCACTGATCTTACTGGGAAGGGTCCTCGTTTGTCCTCATTACAGAAAATGCTTGCTTAGATAGATGCTCTTTATAATTTTAAGGAAGTCTTTCATTCCAATGTTTTCTAATGTTTTTATAAGAAATGGGTATTGTATTTGTCAAAGGCTTTTTCTGTATATATTGCTGTAATCATATGGCTTCTGTTGATTTCATTATTTATATGGTTAATTGTGCTGATAGTTTTCCTAATATAAAACCCACCTGGCCATGGCATATGATCGTTGTGATATAATGCTATCATTTCCTTGCTAGTGTTTTATTTAAAAAATTTACATCAATATTTATTAAAGAGATTAATCTGTATTTTTCTTTCCCCATTTTCATTCTTCCTGGTCTAGATATCAGTATCATATTTATGTCTTGAAAGGAATTTGGAAGGATTTCTTTTTCCACCATTTTTCCAAATAATTTATATACTGTTAGAGTTAATTGTTTGTTTTTATGTATGGTGGAATTCACTTGTGAATCCATCTGGTGCTGGGGCATTTTTCTTAGGGAATTCTCTGATTGTTCAATTTCTTTTTTTGTGATGGGGTTAAGTATGCTATTTACACATTTGTTAACCTGGAAATTTTATATTTTTATAAATATTCATCTATTTTACTAATATTGTCAGATTTCTTGATATATAGTTATGCTTACTACCTATGTTGTTCCCTCCTTTCTCTTTTCTCCTCTTTTATCCTTTTCTCTGTCTGTCTCTCTGTCTGTATATCTCACACCCCCCCACACCTCCTTTACACCTTTCCCTGTTCACAAATGTTTTACTTCCAACTACTGCCTCCCCAATTCACCCTCCTTTACATCCATTCCTTCCTTCTTATATTCCCCTTTCCTTCCTACTTCCCTATGAATTAAAGTATATCTGGGTGAGTGTGGGTGTTATTCCCATTTTGAACTAATTCCAATGAGACTAGAGTTTCCTGCCACATCCCCCATCTTCTCCTCCACAATATTGACTTTTAGGTAATTCTTCATGTACGATAATTTACCCTTTCTTACCTCTCCTTTTCTCTTCTCCCTGTATATTCCTCTTTCCTGATCCTTGATTTTTTTTTATGTTAACCCATCCTATTCCACTTGCTCCTGTCTTTCTTTCTATGTATACTTCATATTACAGTCCAAATAGTGACAAAGTTCTTAAGTATCTTAAGTACTTTATGTATCTTGTATACTTTAAATACCTTAAGTATCTCGAGTATAATAAATATCTTAAACATCTTCATTTTCACTTTCCCAGGTGTGGATGTACTCAATTCAAAGCCTTAAGTTTTCAATTTTATGTTTTCCTTTTTATGCTTCTCTTGAGTGACAAATTTGCTCATTGAATTTTTTTTACAACTTTTTTTCATCAAGAATGCCTGGAAGTTCTCTATTTCATTAAATATAATTTTCCTCCTGGAGGATTATTCCCAGTTTTGCTTGGTATATGATTCTTGGTTGTAGGCCTAAATTCTTTGCTTTTCAGAATATTATATTCCATGCCTTCTAGTCTTTTAACATAAAAGCTGCCAGGTCTTGCATAATCTTGACTGTGGCTCCACAGTATTTGAATTATTTCCTTCTGGCTGCATATAGTACTTTTTCCTTGGCCTGAGAGTTTTAAAATTTTGTTATAATAGTCACGGGATGTTTTATTTCAGGGTCTCTTTCAAAGGGTGATCAGTGGATTCTTTAAACATCTTTTTTCCCCTCCTTTTCAAGGATATCAGGACTGTTTTCTCTGATGATTTCTTGTTATATGGTGTCTAGGTTCTTTTTTTTTAATCATAGTTTTCAAGTATCCTAATGAATCTTAAATTGGCTCTCGTGGGTCTATTTTCCAGGTTAGTCATTTTTTTCCAGTGAGTTATTTAGTATTGTCTTCTCTTTTTTTCATTCTTTTGATGTTGTGTTATTCTTTCCTAATGCTTCACAGACTCATTAGCTTCCATTTGCTCAATTCTAATTTTTAGGAGGCTATTTCCTTCTTTGAGATTTTGTGTTTTCTTTTTTACTTGGTCCATTTTAGTCCATACATAGTTGTTTTCTTCAGGTTTTTTTTTTAATTTTTGTGTTTTGGCCTTCATTTCCATTTGGCTCATTTTAAGAACCAAGTTCCTTTTATTTCTATCATTTCTTTTACTGCTTGACTTTTAAACTTATTTTCAAATTCTTCTAAGAAGTCTTTTGAGTTTGACATGCTTCTTACTCTCCTTTGGGTCTTCCCATATTTCCTTTATACCATTGTTCTCTTCTGAGTTTATATTTTGATCATCCCTGTCACTAATGTAACTTTCTAAAGTTATCTCTTTTCTTTGTCTTGCTCATTTTTCTAGTTATTATTTTTCCCTTGTCACCTTGTCTGTCTGTTGATGTTCTGCTCTGCTCCTGAGATAGAGGGAGTGCTGTTTCAAGCTTGCTGTGTAGCCTTCTCTGATGCCTAGGGAAGGCTTGGCTGTGTTTGGGTCCCTCACGGTGTACTTTGATGGAGTAGCCTGAATGGCTTCTTATGGGGAGGCTTGTAGTTATTTTGTCTAACTGGATTCCACTCCCCCTGCTCTTGGTTTCTCTCTGGTCTCTTGTGCTATGCTACTCCCTGCTTGGTCTGTTCATTGCCTCAGGACACATGGACTGTTCTCCTGCTCTACTGTTTTGTTGCCTTAGGCTAGGTAGAAGTACTTAGGGCTGGCATTAGGTGGCTCCCCCCACCCCTGCTATTTCCTTGCTTCGGGCCATTTGACAATAGTAGGGCTGGTCTCAATTCTGTTGATTCCCCCATGCTCCATTCCCTGGGCTACTCTCCCTTCTCACTCCAATGAAATATATCCATCCTGCTTTCCTTTGGTTTGAGGTGCTTTATTTCCTATGTTTTTGTTTGTTTGAAGGGTTTGTGGGAGCTGAGTATCCCTTATTCCCCTATATTAGCTTCCAAGCATGTGTCTCCAGCCCACATTTTAACCTCTTAATAACCGTTTGTGGCTTGATTGATTGATTGATTGATCAAAGCAGCATGGAATGAAAGAAAGGATATTGGATTTAGCCATGGGACATCTGAGCTACTTACTACCTGGGATACCTTGGGCTGGCCATGACCTGTCTGGGCCTCACTTTTCTTATTCAGTTGATGTTTAAAGAAATTCCAAGTTAGAGTTGATCTTTCTCATTTAATTCATATTATTTCCCTGCACGCGTTGTATGTTACAAGGAAACTGGCCTACTGACTATTTTCTGTATATCACATTCTATACAATCTCTTCGTGTTTTGCAGAATGTCTGAATTTCATTACTTTCCTCACAGCTAATCTCACATCCTGAAATCTGTCTTGATGGCCCACTTCCTAGTTCCCCATGGGCCTCCCTAACTCAATTAGTCAAGTAGCATTTATTAAATGCCTACTGTATGCCAGGCACTGTGCTAATCACTATAATCACTTTCCATTTGTTCTTGTCTCTGTGCCCCCCATGCCTAATGTTTGATCTTGATCTGTAAAATAAAACAGTGGAACTAAATGGTCTTTATATTTTTCTCCAGCTCTAGATCTAAAGCCCTTTTTTTTTTTTGACAACCCAGGTAGAAGAACCAAAGAGAGAGGAGGAGGACATGAAGTCATACTCAGTATTTGGGGGATGGAAACTCCCAGAAGACAGTTGTAATTTTAACTGTGCATAATGCAGTGGTCAAAAGTGCCCTTCCCTTTGGAAATTTGGAACCTCAGCTCTTTGGATAGTAGGGTATGTATGCCAGTTGGGTTGGTTACCATGAAACATGTCGGACAATCAGGGAAAACCTACACTTAACCCAACAAAGGCACACCTTCACTGTCTGCCTCAACCTTCCAATGACACAAAAGGTTAGAAGACTTCATTGAGGGTTGACTTGGGATTCAGAGGAGACACATTTTATATTCTCTGAGCAGCCAAGAATGAAAATAATGTGTCTTGGGCATGTGCTACAAAATACCATCTGTTGGGTTGTAAGAGCTCAGCTGTAAATCTCTGATTAACATTTCTTTGTTAAAAAGAAAAAAAAACTTGCTTCTGATTTTTAAAGCATTTTTCCTTAATAACCATTGGAAATTAACCATCAAATCAATCATTTCAAAACTCAGCTGATGAATTAGGAAAATTGGAATGTTCTCCCCTAGTGACTGTTTAAAAGAACTGGAAGCCAGACAACATAAAGTTAAGGCAAAGGACCTGAGGATGTTTGGCCTCGGGAAGAGAAACCAGAAAGGGAATGGAAGAGTTTAAATCATATATTTGGAAAACTATTTATGCAAAGAGAGATTAGATTTCTTCTACATGACCCCAAAAGGCAGATCCATGTGGACATTGCAGAAAGGTAGGCTTCACTCTAAATGAAAGAAACAAAACAAAAATGTCCTATTAGAGCTTTTCAAAATTAAAATGGATTGCCCAAAACATTAGTCAACTACCCATTACTGAAGGACTTCAAAGAAACCTGGATGATCAAAGAATCATAGTTGGAGAGCAAGAAGGTATTAGTGGACATGGATGTCAATCCTTTATTTTGTAGATAAGGAAACTCAGGGCCACAGAAAAGGTAATTTTCCCACTACACAGGTAGAATATTTTAAAGGTAGAACTTAATCTCAGGACCTCCTGACTCCAAATCCAGTGCTCTTTCCACAGGACCAAACTCCCTACCTAAAGATGCTGAGAAAGTTGATGAGGAGATTTCATTTTAGATATAAAGTGAATTCTATCAATTCTGAGCTCCCTTATTACTGAGCTTCAATAGGTCTATGACTGTTGAATAATGAACTAGATCTTGTTGTAGGTCTCTTTGTTTTCAGAAAAGCATATTGATGTCATTATTTCCATATGCATTGATTCTTTCATATTCTTCTTACTGTGGTTGAAAGATCATATGATTCTAAATCATCATTGTAAACCCAGTTCCATCGTGTTTTAGCCATATGATCTTGGAGAAATCACTTAACCTGTTTTGAACTTGTTTTCCCAAATATAAATGACAATAAGTCCCACCAAATTATTCATAAGGATCATGTTAAATAATATATGTAAAGAGCTTTGTGAACTGCTGAAACTCTCTATATATTATATTTTAGGAAGATGAAAATGTTCCCCTAAAGGTAGTATATTAGCAGCTTGATTGATTAGACTTTTCTGCTTAGGCTTGAAGGGGAAAACTAGGTGCAATGGATGAATATTGTAAGGAGCAGTTACATTTAAGGCAAAGAAAGCTACCTATCTTTGCATAAAAAATAGCAGGTTCTCCCTTGCTGCAAGTCTTGAACTAAAAGCTGAATGGCCACATATTCAGGCGATTGTGAAGGACTCTCTGGTCAGGCATTGGTTAAAACTGAGGGATGTCTCCAACAGTAAGGTTCTTTATTCTATAATGCTTATCCACCATTTCTAATAGCAACTCATAGTTACTACTTACTTCCAAATTTAATTCTCTATTAATTTACTAGAATGTAAGCTCTTTATAAAAAAAGGTATCCTGGGGGCAGCTGGGTAGCTCAGTGGATTGAGAGCCAGGCCTAGAGATGGGAGGTCCTAGGTTCAAATCTGGTCTCAGATACTTCCCAATTGTGTGACCCTGGGCAAGTCACTTAACTCCCCCATTGCCTAACCCTTATCCCTCTTCTGTCTTGGAACCAATACACAGTATTGGAACCAATACACAGTATTGGTTCCAAGATGGAAGGTAAGGGTTTAAAATAAATATTTTTTTTAAAAAAAGGAACCTGTCTTACATAGTTTTGTACCAATAATTTTAGATTTCCATGGTTTATTGTCATTCATATTTTCATTGCATTATAGAGACAGATCAGAGATTCCTAACCATTTTTGTGCCATGGACTCTTTTGGCCATCTTATATATCCAAACATTATGATGGTTTGCCTAAATTCTAATGGAATGAAATGCAAAATTTCAGATAGAAGTTAGCAAAAATAAATATGCAATTTTATTTCCATCCAAGTTCATATGCCACCTGAAATCTCTCCATAGCCTGTAGGCTTCTGTCTGAGCTAGCCAGAATCTGACTTCAGGCAGTTCTTCATAGAAATTATCTATGACTGATTGTTAAAAATGCCCACAGTCAAGAAATTCCACAAAAGAAAATGGTACATCTGCCGTAGGACCTTGTTCTGCAATTTAATCAGTCTCATGATTGAATTCTGCTTTTATAAACCTAAGCACAATCTCTCTACTTCTGTTTGCTCTCTTTAGCTCCTAAACTCAACAAGGCAGTGATTCCAACACAGCATTAATTTCTATAGACCACAGAATGCTTGACGCTCAGTGCTACTGAGAACATTAACGAATGGAGTTCACTCACATTATTAACCTCTGTCAAATCAGAACCATTGAGAAACAAGTTCTGGGTCTCGGGCCCTTGACAGGACAAAGTGGGCTGCTGCATCCATGAGAAGCTGCCATGCCCAGAGCTGAGTCATTGCCTATGAGACAGTAGTTGTGGCAAAGTCATGTTTACTCTAGACTTTTAGACTAAAGTGGGAGGGATACCACCAAGGCTGCTTGGTACTATAATAATTTGTTACAACTAGAAATAAAGAGATAAACCTATAATTGTTTTAGTTGAGGGAGAAATGAGGAAGAAGTCTTGCACAAACACCAATCTCTAGCACTTCTCCAAAAGCCCAAGAGGAAAATGCTGTCTCATTTCTCAGTGACAAGTACAAAAAAAAAATGGTTTTGCTCTTTAGTCAAGCATGAAGAAAAAAGTGGAGTGAAGTGAGTTAGGAAATGAGGAGAGCATGTTTACTATTTTGATGATAATAAATTAAGGTGGCACGTGAACAACCATATCACTCCCCTGCCCATTTGAAAAATCCTCAGTGGCTCCCTACTACCTCTGATATGAAATGATTAAATTCAAGAAATTCAAATTGAAGGAGCTAAATAATTCCATCCTCTCTTTGTCTTCTTGTTTCCTTACTTCTCATCACTAATTCTATTAGCCACGTGGGTCTACATTGCCATTGCCCAAAAGCCCATTTCATCTTCTCCAGTCTCCATGTTCTTTCACAAGTAAACGCCTAATTTCATTTGTGCCTCTTAGAATGAAATCTTAAAGCTTTCTAGAAGAACACTTTCATGAACCTAAAGAGAGGAGGAGGAAGAGAGAGAGAGAGAGAGAGAGAGAGAGAGAGAGAGAGAGAGAGAGAGAGAGAGAGAGAGAGAGAGAGAGAGAGAGAGAGAGAGTCTCTTTCTTTCCAAATTATTTTGCATGTAGAATATAGATCTCTAATTCAAGGCTTCACTTTCTAATGGTTCAGTTATCCTCTGTCAACCTAAAGTGCTGGAGGTCCACCCTGGAACACTTGTGTAAATCTTGAAATCTCTCAGACTTGTGAATGTTAAAAATTTCTCCATTGGAACAAATTCCCTACTGGAAACATTCCCCATTTTGATGTGAGAACTCGCCAGGATCAGAAATGGGAGGACCTCTACTCCACCCGTACTTAAGACTGCTTTAGGGGAAAAAACTCCTTGCTAAACAATGAAAGTACTTGGACCCATGCTTATGATGAGACAGGGAGTTCTTTGAGCCATGCCTGTTTTTAGAATTGATAGAATGGGATGCTAGGTACCTATAAAAGTCGGGCATGTTTTCTCTTGATGGAATTAGTCGACTCAACTGTGTTTTCTCTGGTTCAGACTTACTGATGGGATTAGTTGACACAGCAGTGTTTTCTCTGGTTCAGACTTACTGAGGGGATTGGTCAACTTAGCTGGAATTCAGATGGACTGTCTTTTAGAAAACATCTATGGTGATTGGTAGATGGAAGAACTTAGGGGAGGTGACATAGGAAAAAAACCCTATATAAGAAAAGGAATCTCTTGAGCAAGGGATCCTTGGAGATGGATCCTTGGAGATAGATCCTTGGATCCTTGGATATAGATCCTTTTGGAGGAGGCCCTTTGAAGATCTCTTGAGAAGAAGTCCCTTGGGAGGCTGACTCTGCCTGGAACTCCCTCTGGGGAGACTCTGTTCCCCAGACATCCTTGCTTAAGACAAATCTTGTGGTGAGTGATAAAAGACTGACTAACTGATCTCTCTCTCTTAAGATTCAGGTCTAGGCCATGTTGGCTTAAGGACCTTCATACTTATTTCCTTTTTCTCTCTTTCCTTTAATTCCTCATAGTATTATTAATTAAATTCTCTATAAAACCCAGTTGACTTGGGTATATTGAATAATTGGGAATATTTCCCTGGAGACCACCTTATATATTTGATTTAGAAACCAAGACACTGTAGTGAAACATTTTCTGGGGTCAAATTTACCCACCCACTCTTATATCTATCACAATTTATACCTTCCACTATTTTAATCACTAAAGTTTATCCCTCACCAATTTTAAATCTTACACTTGGAAATCCTGAAAGTGCCTAGAAGTGGTCTGCCCTGGTGGTCCCTTCTGTTTCCACTGTCATTTTTAGGGTTCTTTTTGTCAGTGGAGTGTGAGAGGGTGAGAGAGCATAAAGGCAATATATGGGAGAGAGAAAACATAGACACAGGAGTGAGCAGGTGTCTACAGGGAGCATCCATGGTAGACATTGGAATATACACTGATCTCTATAAATGTTATATATTTCAGTAGAATGTAAGGTCCTTGAGAACAGGGACTCTTTCTGATTGTGATTATTTTGTCTTTCTATCTGCTATGCCTTGCATATACTAAGCACATCATAAAAGCTTTTGAATATGCTTTTGATTGACCTTTGACAATGTCTTTCAAAATCCATTTTCAAAGACTTTCCAGTTTGATAGGACATAGGGAAACAAGATCATAGATTTAGATTTGAAAGTGACCTCACATGGCATCTAATTCAATCCCTTCCTTTTACAGCTAAGGAAACTGAGGCCCAGGAGTCACTTGTTGTCAGAGGTAGACATTGGACTGAGGCTTTCTGAGATAGAAGTCTTCAGTATTATTTGCTGGATGATTTGCCTCTGAGAATGTAGAATCACCTCCAGACCAGGTGATTAGGAAGGACATTAGTCAAAGGTGTCACAACATGACACCCCTTTCCTAGGATTCATGAATCACCAGTCCTTTCACCCACCTTTTCCTCTAATGTCTAATTTGACAGAGAATGACAGAATTTGACTGTCTTCACACTATGTTATTTTCTCTGCATCTCACCTCTCCCCAGCTTTCTGCCTCTGGGACTGAGACCAATAATCAAGGTGACACTACTATTCCTGAAAACGATGTGTTGATCAATTCTCTCATGACTCTAATCATCAACCCAGTGACTTCCCTGTCCAAAAATGTTCCTCATTGGCCATCACTCCCCTTTTCAAATGTAGGCTTCTTAAAGGCAAGAATTGTCTTGCTTGAATGAATTTTTCCCCAGAATTTAGTTATGTTTCCTAACATATAATTTAAGTGCTAAATAAATGCTTTTTCCTCCATTTACCTAGTCCAACCCCCTCATTTTACAGATGAAGCCACAAAGGCAAAGAAATTTTCCCAAGATCACACTAGCAGTAACTGCTGACAGGATTTGAACCCAGGTTCTCTGACTCCAGATCCAACCCCCTTCCCACTGTTCTATTCTGCCAAATATTATGCACTTCTATTCACTCCATGATTTGAACCTTGGTACAAAGGAGTCTAAGAATTACTATTTGCTTGGGAGTTCAGTTATAGAATTGGGTGAATAAAGGATTGTCCCTTTCAGCCATCAGAGAAAGAGACCAAGACAGAAAGAGAAAGACTCTTGGCAACAGCTCTGCTTCTATGGTCCAGATGAGCTTTCATCTGCTATAGAGAAGGAAATCTTTGTAATTCCATCATTCTTAACCAGCCTGCCTGAAAAATTAGCCATCTTCCCTGGGGACAGGGAACTTGTGCGGCTGCCTAGAGCTCAGATCAGCCTTGGGATGCCAAGTCTGGCTACTCTGGGGCTTGCATCTCTTTTCAGAGATACACTCATCCCTCTGTTCCAAGGACTCTGGGTGTGACATTCCATGCCCCCACCAAGGACTGGTGTCCTGGAGTAAAGAGGAGAGGCCAGAGTCACTCCAATTTTTCAACAAAAATGGCGGCTTAAGCATGCTCTGTTGAGCCACTAGTTGGCACAAACTTGGTCTTGTCTCTCTGCCACAGCTGCACTTGGGTTGTGATGTATCCAATTTAAATGTCAGTGCAATTTGCCCCTCCTTCCCCAGGGACTACATCTGTAGCCATGGTAACCAAAACCAAGGTGCAACAGAGCAACCTCCATTCCCACTGGGAGAAGAAAAAAATCCAAGAATTCTTTCTTTGATGAGGGAAGACAGTCAGGTCAGTGCCCAAGTTTTAAAAAGAAAAAAAATGGTACTGCTAGTAGGCTGGGGAGCAACCCTGAGAGCATCCTTTATATCCCCTATCAGATAGTGAAATCCTGACTCCTCCTTTTGTCTTAGCCAGAGTGCCTGGCACAGTAATGGGCAAATAGTAGACTCCTAATAAATACTGAGTCCACCTAGGCAAGCCAGGAAGCTTAGGAATGTAATTGGAGCCATTCAGCAGGTATTGCCCACCTATCCACACCCAATCCACATCTTGACTCCCTTCAGGGAGAATAAAGAGAGAGAGACAGAGTCAGAGTCAGAGACAGAGACAGAGAGACAGACAAAGAGGAAAACAGACAGACAGAGAGACATTTTAAAGAAAATAATAAATCTTAATTTTGCCAAGGAAATTGGGCATACCAGATGGAGGGATGACCTTTGAGGTAGAAAGATGTGAGTTTGATTCCTACTTTTGATGTATAACAGCTGTAGGATCCTGGACAAGTCACAATTTTTCAGAAGCCCAAGCAAACCTCTAAGACTCTAAGAGCCACTTCTCTGAATTTAATAGGAACAGCTATGTTATGTCAGTCAATGGATAGAGTGCTGAACCTAGAGTCAGGAAGACTCGTCTTCCTGAACTCAAATCTGTCCTCAGACACTTACTAGCTGTGTGACCATGGACAAAGCTGTTGGCCTCAGTTTCCTCATCTATAAAATGAGCTAGAGAAGGAAATAGCAAAGAACTCCAGGATTTGGGGCAAGAAAGAGGGCCAAATAGACTTCAAAAGACTGGAGTTTGACTCTTGTATCTGATATTTGCCATCTGTGTTACCTTGAACAATTCATGTGTATCCTCTAGGTCACAGGTTCCTCAATTTTTTATCATCATTGAGGCAGCTACATGGTGTGGTGGATACAGCACTGGACCTAGACTTGGAAAACCTGAATTCAAATTTAGATTCATATTCTCATACATACAAGCTGTGTGACTCTGTGCAAGTCACTTAATGTCTGCCTCAGTTTCCTCAACTGTAAAATAGGGGAAATAATAGCAACTACCTTCCAGGGTTTATTTTGATGATCAAATGAGAAAATATTTGTAAAGTACTTAGTGTAGTAGTAGTTGGTACATAAGAATACCCTTTATAAATGCTAAGTTTTACTTGTAAAATTAAGGAGATTGACATAAATGAGGGAGACATCTTGATATAATGGAACTATCCAGTGGATTCAGGGAGAAGCTGAGATCAGATTTCATTTTTGCCACATACTACCTCTGACCTAGACAAATCATGTAACCTCCCTGGGTCTCAGTTTCCTCACCTTTAAAAGGAGGGAGTTGAAAGACATAACCTGGAAGGTCTCTTCCTGCTTCAAAACTCTGATCCTATAGACCTCTAAGGTTCTGATTCCAAATGTATGATCCTGTATAGCAAGAACAAGAAACAACAGCTGGGCAGTCCATGTGGTACAACCACAGGCTCAAATTATTAAAAACAAAAGGAAAGTCTGCAGCACCCTGGAGAGCTGCAAGCAAGAAGTGCACAGGAAAGGTTATGATCTTCATCAGTGGAAGGAGTCCCTGCATGGAGATCAGGGATCCATCAAAGCAACAATGGAACACTTTTCCCTTCGGAAGGTTCAAGTTATGTCTTCATGATACACAAACAACTCTTCGATCCAGCCAGCTTTGTGAAAAAGAAAATGTCAGATCTGTTGTGTGAATGGGGAGGAAAAGGGGAGGGAAGAAGAGGAGGGAGGAGGTATAAACGGAAGCAGATCAGATGTTGGCCTAAATCCACCACACTCTTGTGTCTAACCTGGTCAAGATCCATGTGAATTCTGAGCCTCAAACAGCAGAAAAGTTTAGAGGTGATTTTCAAGGGATACATGCTTCTGTCTCTATCTCTCTTCCTCTGTCTGTCTCTTCACTCCTTTCCTCCTCCTTCCTCTCTCTCTGTCTGTCTCTCTGTCTCTCTGTCTCTCTCTCTCTCTCTCTGTCTGTCTCTCTGTCTCTCTGTCTCTCTGTCTCTCTCTCTCTCTGTCTTTCTGCCTGCCACTCTCTCCCTTTTTGTGTTTGTCTCTCCCTCTTTCATCTCTTTTGCTATCTCTTTGTATCTGTCCATTTCTGCCTCTCATTCTCTCTCTCCATCTCTGTCTCTGTCTTTCTGTTTATGTAACTCTCTCCCTTTCTGTGTCTCTGTCTCTCCCTCTTCTATCTTCTCTCATCTATCTGCCTCTGTCATTCTCTCCCTTTTTGTGTCTATCTATCCCTCTTCCATCTTCTCTCTGTCTCTGCCTGTTTCTATCTCTCCTTCATTCTCTCCATCTCTGTCTCTTTCTGTGTCTGTCACTCTCCCTTTCTATGTTTCTGTCTCTCCCTCTTCCATCTTCTCTCTCCATCTTTCTGTCATTGTCTCTCTCCAGACAAGTTCATTGAGTCATCTGGATGTGCTCTAACAATCTATACATATACAGTTGGATTCCCGAGCACTGGGACTAAATCCTGCCTTTGCAACTACAGGTTCTGCATGAACAGATCCTTGCAGTCTCATCCCTTAGTGAATACAAAGCAATGGAGTAGGGGTACCCTTGCTTAGGGACCTCTGTCAAGGAGGGAGGTTTATACTCTGGCTAGAGGAACAAGATTTGATCTGTGCTCTCTGGTCTAATCTGTTCCCTGAAATAGCAACTTCTTGAGCTAAACTCTGAGTCTTTGAACCCATGAAGTTTATAGTCAAAAGAGTTGATTCTTCAAGCCCAATTAAGATATAGGGTGGACACACTGGATAATCTCATTGAGGGTTGAGGTGGCTGAAAAGCCAAAGATAAGAACAAACGACTGGGAGACTGCCCAGTGGTTTGCATGGTACCTGCCATCCAGTGACTGGGCTCTGCTGACAAATGGACTCACCATGGCTGGGCTACCCCTCCATGGAGTTTAGGGCTGACAGCTACAGCTGTTCTCGTCTACAATAAACATGAGGTTAGTAACAGCAGCAGCTTCTGCATTCAGCAGATGTCTGAGGGTGACGCCAGGATTCCCCCTGCAGGTGGGTACTACATGAAGTCACAGTGGAGACCAAAGCCAAGATGGAGGGGGGGGGGGGAAGAGAAGATGAAAACAATACAAGTGGAGACTTGTCACAAATATGTGGGAGGATGCTGGCAGCATGTGTGCTTAGGGTAGGCACAAGATACACCCTCCTGGAATGGGAACCAAAGCTCAGTTCTGTAAGACCCTCAAGGCATGTGGCCAGTTCTATCCAAGCACATTCATCCCAAATCAAGTTCATTAATCCCTCTCAGAATAGGTTAATTAGTATGGCCTTGTTCCAACTCAAAGTTGGACTTCACTGAAGTCCCACTCTGATACCTCATCACAGTACAGAGCTGGCTATGGATGCTCTAGCACTATGGCAGCAGAATGCAAGTTCTGTGGGGTCTTGGCAAGTTGGCTATGCTTGAGTACAAGAATCACTGACAGACAGTAAAAGACAATAAAGCTTAGTGTGAATAGTGTACTGAACTTGCATGTCAGGAAGCCCTGGGTTAGAATTCTACTACAGACACTTGGGAGTTTTGTGAATCTGAGAATGGCATAAAAAAATACCCATGACTCAGTTTCCTCATCTGTAAATTGAAGGGATTGGACTAGATAGCCTCCAAGATCTCTTCCCATTCTAAACCTATGATTTAAGGACTGATCTAGTCAAGTCTGGAGAGGCTGCAGGGTGATGAATTTTTTTGGCCCTGGCAACTCTCAAAGACTGTCTAACAAGTCATAAAGTTGCCATCTGTGATGGTGTAGGGAATATCCACATTGACAAAATCAAAGATCCTTAAAATATAAAGGGACTCCAACTGAGAACCTGGCTCTGAGCCCAGAACACACTGGCATGTTCCACCCTTGAGCCACGCTTCTGCAAGAGCTGGCTGAGACCTTGCTCTTTGGTCTCCTAAAGCAGCAAGTCTTCAGAGGTATACATACTACTTTCACCTTTAAGTGTTCCTATTGTTGTTCAGTCATTTCAGTCACATCTGACTTTTTATGACACCACTTGGGGTTTTCTTGGCAAAGATCCTGGAGTGATTTGCCATTTCCTTCTTCATCGCATTTTACAGATAAGGAAAGGATGGCAATTAGGGTTAAATGACTTGTCCAGGGTCACCCAGCTAGTAAGAGTCCAAGGCCAGATTTGAACTCAGGAAGACTCATCTTCCTGACTCCAGGCCTGGTGCTCTATGATGCCATCTAGTCCCAGTATTAGCGCTAATTTTCCTTATTAAGTATTGGAAGTCAAGCTGGAAGATAATAGATACAGTCAGGAATAGCTTATATCAGCAACAAACCCAGACTACTAGCGTGGAGAGCAACTATCTCACCATCTCCTTGACTTTGCCCAGGTTGATCCCCATCTTTGGAATGTACTCCCTCCTCAACTGGCCCCAGCTTCCTTGAAAACCACCTTTCCCATTTCCTGTCTGCCATGTGTGCAGCTCAACATGGAAAGAAGCTCAAAAGATATCCTACTAAAATTTGTGTCATGTCACCTTTTACACAAGACCTCTTCTGATTGCCCCAGACCATAATGCCCCTTCAAAATTGCCTTTTATTTATTTGGTCTATATTTGGTATATAGTTATATGTAAGAGGTACACTAGAGCCAGCTCTAACCCTCTTCCAAGAGCCAAAAGTTAAATATTCAGTATGAGCTTTTTTATACCACATAAATCATCAATTGCTACAAATAAAAACTTTATTTGTCATTTTTTATTGTCTTGATTTAATAAAGTGTCCCTAATTCAGATTAAACTTAAAAGTGTGTGGATGTATATTTTTTCCTAAAAGCCGGTTGTTAAATATTAATCAGTACCCCCTTTATTACCTATGTGCATGTTGCTTCTTCTGATGGAATGTTAGCTATGTAAGGGCAGGACTGAATTCATTTTTACATTTCTATCCTTAGCACCTGGCACATAAAATAGTTGTACAATTAATCTTTATTGACTAATTGATTGGCCATAGTAAAAGATCTGGAGCCGTCACTTCAGGCATTTTCAAGAAGTAATCTCTTTATTTGGTACTGCCTGTAAACTTCCTGGGTGATCTCCCTGGGCAAGGACCCTCTGGCTTTCCCTTCTCCAAATTGCTACTTTCCTAGGCATTTCTTTTTCTGGATCTAGTCCAGCTATGTTTGTGTTTAGGTAGCTTTCACTTGCACTTGCACCTGATGGCAGGAAGTCAGTTTCCCTCCATAGCAGGTAGGGTACATTGCAAAAAATAATTGAAAGAAGAAAGAAAAATGGTCACCACTAAAAGTTATCCAAGAACACTTTGGACAACATCATTGGGCATTTCTCGGCCATTATAAGGAATGTGAGATTATCCAGAGCAGAACTGATTAGGTGAATTAGGAAAGGACAGAAGGCAAAGTAATACAAAATTTTAGAAAAACCAGATAACATGATCTAATGGTGAAATTGATGGTGTTGGAGTCAAAAGACTTAGATTTGATTCCTAGCTCTGACATTTACTGGTTGACCTTAGGCAAGGATCTAGAAGCTGCTAACTGACTCTAAAGAGTTAGACTTTGGAGTGAGGAAGACCTGAATTTGAATCTTGCTTCATATTCTAAGGAAGTGACCTTGGACAAGTCACTTAGCCTCTACCAGCCTCAGTCTCCTCATTTATCAAATGGGGGTTCTTAACAGGATCTGCCTCTTGGAGTTGTGAGCATCAAATGAAATAGAGTATATTAAATTGGCTTGCAAACTTTAAAAGGGCTACAAAAAGGCAAGCTATTTTTATTATCCTAACTTCTCTGAATCTGTTTCCTCATCTGTAAAATGGGAAATGTAAAATGTAAAACTTGTGCTACCCACTTCACAAATCTGTGCTTGGAAATGATTTTGAAAACTTTAAAGTATATTGTTATGAAAGCCAGTCGATGAATCTGGGTCTATGAAGAGAGCTTAGCTTGCAGATGACAGGACTAGCCTGGGCAGAGCTCACAATAGGGTTGATCCATGGTTTGTTTGTTCTGTAGTCTCCAACCTGAGACTGGCTTGGCACCTCACTCACCCATGCCAGGCTTGGCACTGCTGTAGGACTTTCTATCCCTGCCAGGGCCATGGACACATGGTTCCTCAGAAGAGACTGGGACTCAAGCAGATGGCTACTAGGGAACAATGGTGAATAACTAGCTTCAGGCTTCCTAAAGAAGTAGGAGCCTGAATTGCTTTTTATCAGGCTTCCTTTGATGCAATGAAGACTGAAGCCTGGGGAAGGGACTCCCCTCCTTCTTTCTATCCCAATAATTAGATCTGCTCAAACAAATGAATTATTTTCCTGACCATAGAAATATGCTTCTGTATACCCCAAGAAGTGGGGTTATTTAACAAGAAAATTGTTTTCCTGAACATGAAAGGGGCCAAGGAGAGTTTGGATGGCCATCTGTGAAAGGCTTTATGGAAACGGGCTATACTGCAATTAGAAAGAGGTTGGATTCGATGGCCTCCAATGACCCTTCCCTTCAAGGCTGATGATTCTGCTATGGTCTCTGAACCTATTTCCATCTGCAGCTAACTTTTCTACTCTGCAGTGATATTTCTTCTATCATTATTAAACTTTCCTCTTTTTAAACAGCCAATAAACATGTACTAATCCTTCCCTAGGTCCTCATGCTATGGAGACGTAAATGGAAAGGACCTACGCACAAAGAATTTATATTCAATAGGAGGAGATAACATCATTTAATGATCAATCCACCAACAAGAATTAAACACCTAGAGGGCAGATAGGTGGCTCAGCAGATAGAGAGCCAGACCTAGAAATGGGAGGTCCTGGATTTAAATCTGACTTCAGTTACTTCCTATCTGGATGACCCTGGGCAAGTTGACCCCCATTATCTAGCCCTTCCTTCTCTTCTGCCTTGGAATCAATACACAGTAATGAGTCTAAGATGGAAGGCAATGGTTTAAAAAAAAAACATTAAACACATACTATGGGTCAGGTACTGTAGTAGTCAGCAAGGATATAAATACTGTAAATAACAACTGCCTTACAATCTAAAATCTATACATATAAGTATATATGAAATAGATACAAAATTAATAAAATAATAAAAATAAAAACAAATAAAATAAGTATATGTGAAATACAGACAAAATAAAATAATAAAAAATAAAAAACAAAAAACAAAAATAATACTTTTTAGAGGGAGACACGGGCAGCTGGGAGAATGAGAATCAACAAAGGCATCATGGAGGAAATGGGATTTGAGCTGAGCTGTAGAGGAAATGGAAGATTCTAAGAGGTGGAGGTTAAGTCCATCTTGTCTTTTTAATAAACCTAGGGATGCTCCAGGACAGGGTCCATACCCTTTCTTGTATCACCAGCAGTACCTAGCATAATTATGGAGAGAGAAATTTTTTCTTGAGTGACTGAGTAAATGAATGAACAAAGCCTAGCTCAAGCCTATTCCATTACATTTTTTAAAAATTCTTCTGTCTTGGAATCAATACTAAGCATCAGTTTCAAGACACAAGAGCAGTAAGAGTTAGGCAAATGGGGTTAAGTGACTTGCCCAAACTCATGTGGTCAGGAAATGTGAGGTCAGATTTGAACCCAAGACCCTGTTTGTTTGTTTTTTTCATCCATTGAACCACATAGATGCCCTTATTCCATTCCATTTTAGCCTCATTTCTACTTTTGCCCTCAAGGCAGATAGCCAAAGATCAGCTTTTGTTCCTGTTAGAATAACAATTCACATCACTGATGATGGTGGTGATTAGAGCTCATATTTATAGAGTAGGAAACAGTTGCAAAGCCTTTTAAGGTTTTCAAAGTTGCCTAAATATCACAACAACCCTGGGAGGTAGGTCCCACCCTCTTTTACAAATGAGGAAACTGAAGCTCAAAAAAGTATGTGATTTGCCCAGGGTCACACAGCTAGTCACTCTGTGAGGTAGGATTCATCCTGAGGTCTTCCTCAACTTCCATCCAGCATCCTATGCCCTGCACATGCCACTTGAAGGTTAAACACAACATTTCTCTTTCAATAACTCTGGGAGGCAGATAGAAATGAGGAAAGTAAGATTCAGAGATGGTAGGTAACCTGTGCAGGTAGCAAGAAATGAGAGCATCCATTGAATTCAGGTCTTCAGAGAATTTTTAGTGAAGAATGTGAACCAACTATGATAAATAAAATGCCATGCCAAGGCTACTATAGGCTGTTTCCTCCCCAGGAAGCAGAAAAGCACCAGGGGAAGTCACAAGAACTCAGTTCAAATCCCAGCTCTGCCATTTGCTACCTACCTGTGTGACCTCTCTCAGCTGCCATTTCCTCATTCATAATGGCCAGCTTTTATAGGGATTCTAACACATGTTACCTCACTTGATCCTCAGGACAATTCTGTGAGGTTATTATTTTTTAACAGATTTTTTACATTTTGCAGATGAGAAAACTCTCTTCTCTCTGTCTCTCTCTGTGTCTCTTTGTCTATTTCTCTGTCTCTCTCCTTCCATTCTCTCCTTCACTACTTCCCTTCCTCTGCCTCCCTGTCTCTCTCTATTCTTCCCTCTCTCTCTCCCTCCTTTCTCTTCTTTCTGTCTTTGACTCTTTTTCTGTCTCTCTTCTTTCTTCTCTTTCCTTCACTACCTCCTTATCGCTGTCTCCCTCCATCTCCCACTTTCTCTATTCCTCTCTCTCTTCCAACCTTTCTTTCTCCCCTTTTCTCTCCCTTCTTCTTCCTTCTTCTTCTTCCTTCTTCTCCTTCCTTCTTCTCCTTCCTTCTTCTCCTTCCTTCTTCTCCTTCCTTCTTCTCCTTCCTTCTTCTCCTTCCTTCTTCTCCTTCTCCTCCTCCTCCTTCTCCTCCTCCTCCTTCTCCTCCTCCTTCTTCTTCTTCTTCTTCTTCTCCTTCTCTGCCTCCCTCCCTCCCTGCTTCTTTCTTTCAACACTTACCTTGTGACTTCCCCTGGGTCACACAGAGCTAAGATTTTTGACTGAGGCACGATTTGACAAGGATTTTCCTTACTACAAGTCCACTATTAAGGTCACTGAGATACCTCTATGAGGAGGCTAGACTAGTTCAGGGGTGCTTAATCTGGGTTACATGAATCTTAATGGAGAGAACCATGAATTTTAAATAGGGGAGGGATTACATCTTTATTTCTCCTAACTTCTCACTGAAGTCAAGCATTTCCTCCAATTATGAGTATAGACAACAACCATTCTGAAAAGGGCTCCAGTCTTTGGCAGACCCTTCCAAAGGGTCCCATGAGGCAAAAAGAGTTACAAATTCCTGGAAAGCTTCTTTCAGCTCTAAATCTATGATGCCATAAGCCACCAAAGCCTAGATCAGAAATTTGCACTCCAGGTCCACAGACTTAATCTGGAGATATTCTCACTATTTAAAGATGCTGAACTAGGACTGGCCAGGGCCAATGTAATGCTCCTAATAATCATCTTAGCCTTGCTGGAAAAGCTTGGTCGCCCAGCCAATTGAGCTTGTCTTGATTGAAAAATGCTGCCTCCAACTAGAGGGAAACCAGCTCAAACAACATGGCTTCACTTTGGTTTCACATTCTAGGCTGTAGTTAGTAGGAGCTGGGCCCAAAATGCGAACTGGCAATATATTTATTCTCTATTAGTGGCTGGCAGTAGGAACATGTGTTGTTTCAGAGCACTATAAGGATGATTTGCTAGTTTATTATGCCAGGAAAAAAAAAAAACATATTGTGAAGTATTCTGTCATAGCTGTTTTTATACTCCCCATTGCTTTTTGATACCCTCTTAGAGACTTTTTAAATTTCCTTTTCTATTCTCTCCAAGCGGCAAACATCGATTTCCATTCTTCCCTACCCTTTTCCTGTTACTTTCTCTCTTTATATCTCTTTCTTCCATTGGAGAGAAAAAGGCCTGGGTGATTGGGGCCTGATGGTCACTAGTTGTAACCTAGGTCCCAAGCACCAAAACATTTTCTGGGGTTCTAGTCAAACCACACTGCCCTGAAGCTTAAATAGAAATCTGAGCACAGAATAGAATTCAGTGTTTGGGGAGGGGGTGGTATATATGAAGATTTGGGATTATCTATATAATTACTTGACAATGGGAATTCTAGGTTATTTTTAAATACATTTTAGGTACTGGTCATTCCTGGCAGATACTGGGTGCCATTTTCCAGGACATCTGATTCCATTCATCGAAAGTCATCAACCTATAAAAGGAGACGTAATAAACCTAGACTTTCCAAATAACCAAGGGCAAATATTATTTAAGCACCTACTAAGTGTCAGGCATTGAATTAAGTGCTTTACAAATATTATCTCATTTAATCCTACCATCACTATGAGGTAGGTGCTATTATTATTCCCATTTTACAAATGAAGAAACCGAGGCAGACAGAGGTTAAATGATTTGCCCATGATCATACAATTATTAAGTGTCTGGAGCTGGATTTCAATTCAGGTCTTCCTTACTCGAAACCCAGAGCTTTATCTATCTCCTGTGCTTCCAGCACTCTAGCAAGAATATTATGTAGGGTAGTAACCCTCTTAGACCAGAGTAAAGGGCTGGCAGTTTCTTGCCACTTGCTGCTCTCCTTTCTAAGGTATCGAGGAAAGTGGAATAAGGCAAGTAATCACTGTGATTAATTTCTTACTTCCATATTAACAGAATATACATTAACAATTAAGCATATGTCAGTTAATCACATATAATTGAAGTCTTCACTTTCCAGGAGAAGGGAATGAAATCTGCTGGAGAGAGGATTTCTCCCCCAGAGCAGTCTAGTGTAAGAAAAACAGAGCTCTCTATTAATAGTGAAAGCCATGCCCACCATGTGGTCCAGAAGTAAAGAGAGCTGTCAGTGATGGAGAGAGGGGAGAGCCCCACACAGGTGCAGCCATTTCCCAGATAAAATGTGGCATCTGTCGCTTACACTTGATGGTTTCTTTCCTTCTCAAAGCAATTGCCAGACCCAGAATACAAGCAAGTTCAAGAGGTGAACTTCTGCTGGTGATCTCTCAGTCAAGACTAGGGGAGCGTGTGCCTGGTATGCCAAAGGAAACCACAACAAGGTGGGAGGAAGGAAGGAAAGAAAGAAAGAAGGAAGGAAAGAATGGATGAACAAACAAATGAATGAAGGCATGAAAGAATGAAGGAGGGAGGGAGGGAGGAAGGGAGGAATGAAGGAGGAAGGAAGGGAGGGAGGAAGGGAGGAAGGGAGGAAGGGAGGAAGGGAGGAAGGAAGGAAGGAACAAGGAAGGAACAAGGAAGGAAGGAAGGGAGGGAGGAAGGGAGGAAGGAAGGAAGGGAGGAAGGGAGGAAGGGAGGAAGGGAGGAAGGGAGGAAGGGAGGAAGGGAAGAAGGAAGGAAGGGAGGAAGGAAGGAAGGAAGGAAGGAAGGAAGGAAGGAAGGAAGGAAGGAAGGAAGGAAGGAAGGAAGGAAGGAAGGAAGGAAGGAAGGAAGGAAGGAAGGAAGGAAGGAAGGAAGGAAGGAAGGAAGGAAGGAAGGAAGGAAGGAAGGGAGGGAGGGAGGGAGGGAGGGAGGGAGGGAGGGAGGGAGGGAGGGAGGGAGGGAGGGAGGAAGGGAGGAAGGAAGGAAGGAACAAGGAAGGAACAAGGAAGGAAGGAAGGGAGGGAGGAAGGGAGGAAGGAAGGAAGGGAGGAAGGGAGGAAGGGAGGAAGGGAGGAAGGGAGGAAGGGAGGAAGGGAAGAAGGAAGGAAGGGAGGAAGGAAGGAAGGAAGGAAGGAAGGAAGGAAGGAAGGAAGGAAGGAAGGAAGGAAGGAAGGAAGGAAGGAAGGAAGGAAGGAAGGAAGGAAGGAAGGAAGGAAGGAAGGAAGGAAGGAAGGAAGGAAGGAAGGAAGGAAGGGAGGGAGGGAGGGAGGGAGGGAGGGAGGGAGGGAGGGAGGGAGGGAGGGAGGAAGGGAGAAAGGGAGGACAAAAAAGTATTTATTAAGCACCTATTATGTGGGAATTCCTTCTTTCTTTATTCAATTCAATATAATGAACATTTATTAAATGCCTAGTCTGTGAGTAGAGCTAGGTGGTACAGTGAATAGAATTCTCAACTGAATTCAAGAAGACTCATCTTCATAAATTTAAATCCATCCTCGGGCATTTACTAGCTATGTGACTCTAGGCAAGTCATTTCACCTTGTTTGTCTCAGTTTCCTCATATGTAAAATGAGCTGTAAAAGGAAATGGCCAACCAGTCCAGTATCTTTGCCAAGACTGTCTCCCAAATGGAGTCACAAAGAGATGGACAGGACCGAACAACAACATGTAAATAGGAGGCAGCATGATAGAAAAAAGGCATTGTGGCATAGTGAAAGAGACTTTGGAGAATTCCAGTAGGTAAAGGTGAGGACAGAGTACAATACAGACAGAGGGGACAGACTATATCAAAATCATGGAGGCAAGAGATAAGACACAAAGAATGAGGAACTCGGCCAGTCTAGCAGGAAAGGAAAGTATATTTGGTGCATGGTAAGAATGAACTAAATGCTGATAGACTATGACAAGGATGTGGCATGAATTAAATATGGAAAGCAGATAGGATTCATTCTGTGAGGGCTTTCAAAGCCAGATCTTGGGAGCTTCCTGAGTGTCTCTCTAGGGTGACCAGTTCAGGCTGTGTGTATCCACAAAGGTCAGGTTTCTATGGCAGAGGACCCGTCAGTCAGACTGTTCTTCTGTGGACAAGAAGGGTGCGGGACCAGAAGCACTAAGAAGAGTCCAGTCCTAGCATCTCTGCTTCTGTCTGTTCCCAATAGTCTCTTTCTCAGGCTTCCCCCATATCCAGGGCTGAGTAGCCTCAGCCAAAGAGGCAGACAGCAGCCCCTCACCCTTAGCAATACAGAAGAATTACAGCATGGATGCTGCCACTGCAGTAAGCTGCATGTTATTCCTGGTTCCCCAATAGAGAGAACATGCCAGGCCATTACTCACAGCATCCTCAGGACACTGGGGAAATGAAAAGCAGCCCTGGATCTGCTTGGAGCAGTACTGTTATCCCTATTTCCATCCATTTATTCAAAAATGAATGCATCAACATCAAGCTAATACAGCAGGAATCAGTCACAGGGAGACAGAATTCATCTACACCCAAACATAGCCTTAGGTGAGAAAAACAAGAGATTTGGGTGCTTTTTTTCTCAATAGTGACCTCTTCCTGAACCCTAGCCCTAATGCAGGGGATGCCCTAGGAGTCTTGGTCGACCATAATCTCATGCCAGTTCCTCTATGAAGGAACAGTATTATTTGTCACTTATTCTTTTCTTCCTAGGCACCTAAGACCCAAGAGAATTCTCCTCCTTCAGAACATAAAGAGCATTACAAAAGCATTTAAGTGGGTTTGGGTGATTTGCCAAGATACACCCAGCTAGGGAGTGTCTGGGGTCAAATTTGAACCCAGAACCTCCTATATATATCCAGCTGACCCCCACATTATACCTGAAGGGAACAGCTTGAAGAATCCAGCAATAGGACTTCTAAGAGGGATGAATTTGTCAAGTGATCTCTAAGGTTTGCTGAATTCTTTTATATATTTGTGGTAGTACATAAAACATAATCTTTGACTATAGCAGCAACACAAGTTTGTGTCACAGACTTTTGGGGGTTGTTTCATTCTAATTGTTTTTATTAATAAATACCTATTTCTAAAACCTATAAAAAACTATTTATGTTCACCCAAGGGATGTGCCTCTGCTATGAGGGCTTATTGAGCCTTTTTCAGGGTTGCTCATGCACTTTTTGGTATCTACCTGGCTCTCAACTCTCCCCTGTGGCTCCAAAAAGCCATAATGAGTGCCTCAGCCTCACCCCTGAAACCATCTTGGTTGAAGGTAGTCTATAGACCTCAAACCCATCAGTGAGTTAAGAGGATGTCTATTCCAAGCACATGAAGATCTCCCCCAGAGGAATGTGTGGATGAGAACAATTCATTCCAGTGTCCATGAAGTTGGCTGAAGCAAATGCTGTGGACGACTTCGGGTTTGGTCAAACACTGAAGGTGCCAAAGTCATCCACTGCATCCCAGACCATCTCCTGTTGTTCTGACTTTTGTCTGGTTTGGATTTCAATGACTCCAGAAGAGAGAGAGTGAGATCCACTGGACTTCGATGAGTAGAATAGAGTGAGGCTGACAATTTAGGCAACACAGCCTTATTTAAATCCAATTCTTGCCCAAGTCAAGACATCATCCCAAGATATCATTGACCCTCTTCAAAAACAAAGGACAAACAACATTTTGACCAAGCAATACCACTACTAAGTCTTTATCCCAAAGAGACCTAAGGGAAAAAAAAGAAATATGCCCAAAAATAATTGTTGTAATTCTTTCTTCACTGACAAAGACTTGGAAATTGAAGGAATATCCAGCAATTGGGGAATGGATGACCAAGTTGTGGTATATGACTGTGGTGGAATGTTACTGTGCTCTAGGAAATGAAAAAAGGAAATTTCAGAAACATTTGGGAAGGATTATATGAACTAATGCAAAGTGAAGTAAGCAGAACCAGAACATTGTAGAAAGTAAAAGCAATATTATAAGGACGATCAACTGTGAAAGACATGGGTACTCTGATGAAGACAGTGATCCAAGACAATTTGAAAGGATACATGATGAAAAATCCTTTCCATCTCCATGTAGAGAACTGAACTCTGATGACTGAATTGATGAATGAAGCATACTTTTTATGTTCCTTGCTTTTTATTGTTTGGAAGGATTTTTTGCAACATAGCTAATATGTAAATATCTTGCATGACTTCAAATGTATAACTCCCCACAACAACCTGAGAGGGAAATGTCATTATCATCTCTCTTTTACAGATGAGGAAATTGAGTCAGTCAGAGAATAAATTACTTACCCAGGGTCACACACCTAGAAAGTATCTGAGGACAGATTTGAACTCATCTTCCTGACTCTTATCTAATTCACCATCTAACTGATTCTAGATAAATAAATAAAAAGTAATTTTAGGAGGGAGAGACAGACAGACAGAAAGACAGATAGATAGACATATAAAGAACGTAACAGTGGTAAGTAGTATAGAACGATGTCAGGAAAGGCCTTGGGGAAGGGGTAGCATCTGAGGAGGAGTTAATAACAGCAATGAGATTTAAACTCTAGTATTTTGACTTTTTATCCAATCCTCTTACCAGTTCCTCACTTGGTTTCCAATAACCAGCACCAGCCTTTGTTCTTTGGACATTTGACTGACTCTTAAGGTGATTCTGGTTCTCCCCAGAATATTAGACCTAAAAGGGTCCTTGATGTCCCATACTACTGCCCATACCTGACTAAGGCAATATGAGTATTGAACTAAATGAAAACTTTAGAGACTTTAGTCAATTAAAGTTGCTTCTGTGGGTCAATGTGAGGAAAAGGAAAGCATCAAAGGAATACTCTGAAATACAATAGGAAAATCCCTCAGTCCCAAAGTCAACATGAGAAAAAGGACTAGGAAACCAAGGAATAAGATTTCCCAATTAGTTAGCTATGTTCTCATTTGTATAGATCAGCAGTTCCTCGCCATTTTTGAATTATGAACTCCTTCCACAGTCTGATGAAACCATTTATTAGAACATGTTTAATTGAATCAAGTGAAATACATTGAATTACAAAAGAATTCTGTATAAGTGGAAATTCTGTACCTTTGAACTATGTTCCCCAGAATTCCTTTCCCTTCTCCACCACCTTGTGTGTTCACATTTGTATATAAGTTTTGGTAGCTCCTCCCTCTCGCTCTCTTCTCTTGCAATCACAGCTGAGTTAGCTCACTTTTTACTATAGCTTTTTAATTTTAGTTATTATTAATAAATCTTATAACATAATATTTTCAGTTATTGTATATTAATTTTTAAGCTTACAAATCAATTATACTGAAATATAGTTATTAATATTTTAAGTTTACAGACCCCAAGTTAAATATTCTTTAATATTTAGCACTTGGTTAAATATTCTTTCCTTATTAAAGCTGGCAAGGTTACTTTCATCATACATACAAAGGTAATGAGAAACAATCTTTCATCAAACTTTTGCTCATCCTACCTCATAGTGCTCATGATGAAAATAAGCAAAGGGACCATTTCTAGCTTATCAGCCAACATCTGTTAGAAAGAACAGGGAAGGAAAGAAATCCTATGGTTAATTTTACAAAATCATCCAAATCAGGTCAACCTTGCACCTTACTATTTGGTGACATCTCTGTTAAAGTGGGTTCAAGAGAACATGGTAAAAAAAAGTTAGATTAAGAAATGAAAGAACTTCAATATTATATATTAATTGGAAGCTTCACATCTATATATTATGAAGAATTTCTCCTAGAAGAAGGTCAGAAGATACTTGACATTGCACAAAACAACTTCACCAAAAATTTATTGTGTATATCTTTTTCTTTTAAACCCTTACCTTCTGGGTTTACGATCAGTACTAAGTATTGATTCTAAGGCAGAAGAATGGTAAGGGCTAGGCAATGGGAGTTAAGTGACTTGCCCATGGTCACACAGCCAAGAAGTGTCTGAGGCCAGATTTGAACCTAGGGTACCCCATCTCCAGGTCTGATTCTTTTCACCTGAGCCATCTAGCTGCCCCTATTGGTTGTATCTTAATGGATGGGAAATGATTGAAGGTCAATAAAAGAGTTACTTCAAAATCAGAGGTCTTTTTGCATTTCCAAATTAAGACTAGGTTATCAAAAAGGATAAAGATGAGAAGAATATATTGCATGTAGTTGCAATAGCTTGGCTCTAATCGATTTAAACAATTTGTCAACTGAAAAGTGAAAAAAAAGAATATCAAAATTAAATATTTTGACTGGGGTTACTCCCATTTCTTAGAAGGATTTAACCAGTACAAAGCAATTGTCACAACAAGGATGTCATAAGGAGCTATCTCAAGCAATAAAATTCCTTAGCAAGGGGAAAGATGTTAAGGTCAAAAGTGATACTAAGTCAGAAAACAAGCTCATCAGAGAAAATGAAAGACTCCATGCACACCCTCATAAAACACCGAAAAGCAGTACAGTGTAAAAAGATCTTGCATATGGGTTTTTTTTTCAGGGTACCCATATAAATCAAAACAGTTTTTAAGCATTTGAAATTCAAAGATCCTCAACAAATAAATTTGAAATAGAACACTTTTGTCATCATTTCCATAACAATCTATTCCCATCATCAATGATAGTAGAACCAGCACATCTGGACTCAGCTCTCAGGATCTGATTATTTTATGAAAAATTGGAAAGGGTACTCATGAAAATGAAATGACATGAAAATGAAAATTGCCTGACCAAACATATATATGGGGAAAATCTATTCTGAAACCCCTGAGAGATAAATTTTCATGATATCTCAAAGGAGTTTTATTCCAAAAAATGGAAAATATGATTGAGTATATGATTATTGTTTAATGTTGTCATTTTCTCATTCTTCTCACCTTATTCAATAGAATTCATATAGAAAGAAATAGAGCTAAGTCTCTATCCTGCTATTATCTTCATAGCTAACTAGATAGATATAAATACATGTGTGTTTGTATATTTCTGTGAACTATATATATATATATATTATGTGGGTATATTTGATGTTATGTGAGCTATTGTACAGAAAAATTACATTATTTTATTGATTATTATCAAATTAATATTTTTATATTTAATATCAGGATATAAGCTCTTTTTTCTGTAGGTCCCCTGAAAGCATCCTTAGAACAACTACACTAACAGGCAGGACAATGGAGATGATGTGCTCAATGTCCTGTTCTCAATTGACTTTGATTTCTTGTGTTATGGCTCTATATTTTGAAAGCTTTTCATTCCTAGCAATTTGGTAATTATAGGTATCAGGTACAGTAATAGCTATTTAAAATGTTTTTCAATGTTTAAGGATTTTATGTTTTGTTTATGAGATTGTAGACAAGAATGGGTCTGTGGTAATTGTTCAGGCCCATTATAGTTTCTTAACTGAGTTGTTTATGATGTTTTGAGGAATTATATTTGTAGAATGAGGATTTTTCATGAAAATAGTTCATTTCTAGTATACAATTCTAGCCAACACCTAATGCCTTGCTAAGAATTTGTTAGGCACTAAAGTTTTGTTGCCTGCAATATCTTCATTTTTTTTTACATGATCTATACTGATCACTTAAGTCTGGGTTTTTAAAATATAACTAATTTGGAATTTCTAGTGACTACAATCTGGTCCTGATTTTCCATCATAAACCCCTCCATTTCCCTAAAAACATGGGCATTTCTCTAATTATTGTTATTGTTATTATTGTTTCTAACTCTCATCCTTTTCATTGAGGTTCAGCTAGAAACAATTTTGGCATGAGTCATTATCCTTGTATTTATTCCATTACATTTAATGTTCTGCAGACCAGTGAGCAGGTAAATAAAATAAATGCTTTTTGAGGTGAATAAAGTTTTAGGATATAAGCTCACCCTCTGTATGATCATGGAAAATATCCACAATATAAACTTTAGTAGCAGATGGAACATGGATAATATATATACAGCATCCCATTCCTGAATGATTTTGATCTCTTCTGCTAGGTCTTTTATATTTTGAAAGCTTTTCATTCCAGGTAAGCTGGAGAATATGAGTATTCAAAATGGCATCTTGTATTAAAAACTTTCCTAAGTTTTGTGGAAGTTGTGTTTGGGTAATTTTGAGTAATGGTTCAGTCTGTTATGATGGCCCAATTCCAATTCAATTTATTGATTTAGTTTTCCAGAATATTTTGTGGTCTGTATTCATAGGATGGTGATTTGTCCTATGTCCTTCCATGAAAGATAATAAGCTTTTGATACATAATTCTATCTACCAGCTCATGTCTTGCTAGGTGCTCAGTAGGTGCTACGTTTTTTGCACCCTACAGTGATGTGCTGCACAAATTCTATCGGATTTGGCTTTTCTAAACATTTTTGGACATTTATAAATTCATTTGGAATTTCCATTGTTCTTTTGTTTTTGAAAATGCAAGTTTCTTTGCATAATTTACGTTGAATCCTAGGTGTAGCCCCCTTAAGGATAGCCCTCCTGTCATTTCTGGAGACCATGCCATGACATGGTCTTGAATCATCATTACAAAGTGCTTCCATTTCCATAAACAAATCTTCATGACAATCATTCCTTGTGCCTCTTTGTCAATATATTGCTATTTGAGTTCATATAGATGTTACCCATTAAGGACCTTTTGGTTCTACTATTGCATCTTGGCCATTTTGTAGACACCAGCTGGAGTTAAAGAACTTGTGATCACATTCAGCAAGTCCAATCCCATGTTCCTATTTCATTGACATGATGTGTTCATGTACTAAAATTATTGCTGTCAGTTTTGATCTATGCTCGTGTGCCCTGTGAATATCTATCAACTCTCTTCTTCTGTTTTGGTAAAGGAGTATTCATCTTTCTCTAGCTACCTTAGGGTGGGTGATAAGCCCTATTTTTCATTCACTGAAATACTTATTAGGATATTTTATAACCCTATTGTGTTTCATCTTCATGTTCTGAAGGTATACATAAAGACGGACTCTTTATCAATTTAATTGTTTTCAGTAAATTCTTCCCATTCGATTTGATTTCAAGATGCCATTAAGTCTCCGTGCATTCAGCCATAGCTATCTTCTTGACCTCTTTATGCTTGATGTATCTTACAAAGAAAAGACCAACATAGTTTTAAAGATAATTTTTTTTTTCCCATTGGTTCAATGGATTCTCTGGATTCAAATTTTAAACCTTCAGTCTCTGTCCTTCCTTGGCATTCATTAAGAATTTTACACTTATCAAATTCGAATGCCATTTTTATTTCCTAGGAGAAATATTTCATAAGACAAGCTATTTTGTGTGTTTTGGGTGGAACCAAACCATCTGATGTCAATTTTGAACATCAGCTAATTAACAAGATGTTTGGATTCAACTTCCTTTAATTTGAAAGCCATACTTACTTCTGTGCTGGAGAGATGATAGCATATTTAAAGGTAAGCAGAAACATAATGGTTTTAAATTGTCTCCCTGAAAAATAGAACATTTTAACCAATTTTCTTGACATTATTGTATTGATGGAATGATTTAAATAGAGGAGAGTCTTTCACATAGACTTCAGTTTTAATAATAACATTCTCACTAGCATCTATTTTGTATATTTACAGCAAGCACATAAACAAAGCGTGGAACTGAGTCAAAGGCTTTGTGATTATCTTTGCTGCTGTTGTTTTTGTTGGTATCCAAGAAGACATCAGTAACTAACAATTACTTTGCTAATTTACTCATCTCTAAACAATTTTATGAGTACAATTTATACATGACAAAAGTATCTTTGATGAAAATATGAGAATGAAATAGTAACAATTTTCTTCAATGGAACACTTTTTGAAAGTCCAAGGACCAGCCACAATTGACTGCTGGATGTAGAAAGTACAAGATACTACTGTGTCTATTGTTTGCTGATTATATTTACTATTACTCTTTAGCAGAGCAAAATACAACCACCTCCAAGAAGACATCTTGCACATGTGTGTTAAGATTATTTGAGACTCCTAGATAAATATCATAAGAACAATTGATTATAAATCAAGAGGTGAAAGAGACCTGAGAGACCACACACACACACACAAATATATTTTACATATAAGGAAACTGAGACTGAGAGAAGCAAAGTGATTAAATACTACAATAAGACACAAGCATTAGCAAGAAAAGTCCAAAAATCCTCCAGTTATCATTATTAAAAGAAACACAAAATGGGAAAATATATTCTTATGAAAATTGTCTGGCACTGTCATGAAAGATTTCCGGCATAATCCAAATGGAAGGATTCTCTATGGATGAAGAATTCTCCAGATGTGAAATTGTTGTATGGCTGCATGTGGAAAAATTTAAGTACCAGTATTTTTCCTAGCTTCTGCAATGAGATCCATGATCATTCATAATAAATCAATAAATGTGGCAATCCACACAGAAAAAGCAAGAGGATGAAGACTGCACGTTACCAACTACAAAGTGTAGTAGAAAGAGTTCCATCAAAATATGGATGATCATAGCAGTTGGACAATGAGTTGAGCCTAGCTTCAAACAATAAGGAGAAAAGGGCTATTTTCCCCCTAAATTGGACAGTTATCTTAAATGTTCTCTACTATAAAAGCTTGTTTTTAATACTAATATTCTCATAAATATGCTATATGGATATGAATGCCATGCTCTCAGAAGACTCAAATTTGCAAGTGACCTAAAGAATAATGGAAAGCATCATGATGTGTGTTAGAAGACTGAAGGGTATTACTAATGACATATTGGGTTCAAGAAATGACATAAAAGAAATGGAGGATATGCATGACCAGGAAAGGAGCAGGAGCACTTACACAGAAAGAGCAAGGCATAGTAAATGGATAGATTGATTCAAATTTGATTGATAACTCCAAAAAGATAAAAGACTCAAAAGAAGGTCTTCAATGATGGTGATGATGATGAGTATAGTAATAATAATAGTAACTAATACATGTTGAGTTTATTAAGTGATGGGTATTTTGCTAAATGCTTTACAATAATTATCTCCTTTGATTTATCTCAACAGCCCTGGGAGGAGGGATTCATTTTACAGATAAGGAAACTGAGGCAAACAGGAGTCAAATGACTAATTCAGTTTCACATAGCTAAATCCTAAGTCAGATCTTTCTGACTGCAGGCCTAATCCTCTATCCATTAGATGCTTAGTTACATTGGATAAATTCCCTCTGAAAGATAAATGGAAAGAGAAATACAAGAATTGTAGAGGATGTGGGCAGCTGGGTTGCTCAGTGGATTGAGAGCCAAGCCTAGAGACAGGAGGTCCTAGGTTCGAATCTAGCCTCAGAAACTTCCCAGCTGTGTGACCCTGGGCAAGTTACTTGACCCCCATTGCCTAGCCCTTACCACTCTTCTGCCTTGGAGCCAATACACAGTATTGGCTCCAAGACAGAAGGTAAGGGCTTTTATTTAAAAAAAATTGTAGAGGATAAGAAATCATGAATGGTTTGTGATGTCTTCTGGTGGATGAAGTGACTGCAAGAATAAGAGTACAGCTCCATTAAGGCATCAAAGTAAGGATATCTTTAGGGCAAGTAGGGGGCACAGTAGACAGAGCACTGAGCCTGGAGTCAGGAATGCACTGAGTTCAAATCTAGCCTCAGACACTTCCTTAGCTTTGTGACACTGGGCAAATCACTTGACCATGTCTGCCTTAGTTTCCCCATTTGTAAAATGAGCTGGAGAAGTAAATGGCAAAACATTCCTATATCTTTGCCTAGAAAATTCCAAATGGGGTTGTGAAGAGTCAGACATGACTGAAAAACAAAAGATTATCTTTAAGAAGATATAGCCCATTGTTCCAGTCTATTAACATATTTTGATGCAAATTATGTCATTTAATATATTAACTAATGCTACCAGTTTCATGTCATGATAATCAGCATGCCAATTATGGAGTAATCCTGGACATTTATAAAATATCCAATATCACAGGGGCAAGAAGAGATCCCTGGGAGATTTCACAATAGCCCTCTCATCGAGCTGGCATCAGTCCGTTAATGATTATTTTTTGCATCTTGACATTCAATCAGTTCCGAACTCAGTTAACTGTATAATCACTCAGTCCATAGTTTTCCATGTATCACACAAAAATACAATGAGACTTTTTTATGCCTCATTAAATACTCTATTTACAACATTCCCTGATCTACTAGTCCAATAACACCATCACACAAGAAAATGAAGTTAGCCTGGCATGACTTGCTCTTAATGAATCCAAGCTGACTCATGCTGATCATTGCCTCTCCTCACATACCACCCCTTTACTAACATATTCTGGAGTTTGTCTAGGAACTGACATCAAGCTCAACAGCCTGGAATTTGAAGGATCCACTTCATTCTCCCTTTGTGAAAACTAGGATAACATTTCTACATTTCTAGCCCTGCAACTGCTTTCCAGTTCAACATGATTCTTGAAGCATCACAGTTGATGTCTCAATAATATTAACCAAGTTTCTTTTCATATCCCAGTCAGAAATTTGTCCACAATTGATGATTTAAACTCAGTAAACTTTGTGCCATGCAGATTAATTGAACACTGTACATAGAATACTGGGAGTTAATCTATCTATCTATCTATCTATCTATATATATATATATATTAAATACATGACTAAATATAGGCTAAAATGGGATAAGCTGAAATGAGCAATACCCTCAAATGTCTCTCTCTACCCTCCTTTCTTTCTTTAGTAGTATCTTCAGTCTCAAGGAGAAGATTTTTTGTACTTCCTCTCCAAAGAATATGATGGCAGTAAAATCTAGACCAATCAACACTTTTAAGTTATTTCAATAAATTAAATTTAATAAACATTTATTAAATGTCATCTATGTGTCAACACTGTGATAAGTGTTAAGGATACAAATAAGAAATAGATGGTCCCTGCCCTCAAGGAGCTTGATGAGGGCAGAGAGTGCCCAAAAGGAAGCTAAAAAGTGGGTAGGGGTAGGGAGATCAAGAAGTACTTGGCACAGTGACATCATGATCCATGAAGTAAAATCTAAGCAGAGCTATTCATGGAAAATGGAGTGTTACTGGAAAGGTCCAAATGTTCAAGACTTCTATAAAGGAAGGCTTTGGGAGGAGATTAATGTTCTATGCTCCAGCTCTCTTCTTAGAGAGGAAAGGCTACTAATGGAGTTGAGAAGATAGCGAATACAAAAAGCTGAGTCAATCATCATGCTGATGAGGTTCTAGGGGATCCGTTTATTTTTGATGAAGTATAGATAGTGGTATGTGGCATTTTGTACCTACTACGTTCTTAGCCCAGAACAAGGGTGAGTACAAATACAAAAGTGAAGTGGTACCTGCCTTTGAGAAGTGTATATTGTCCTGGGGATAGGGAATGGCAAGTTAACAGATAAGGAGATATCATTATTATTTCGAGTTGGTATAGATACCACCTACATTCTAGCAAAGACCCAAGATCCCAAACCTTGAAAAAAGGCAGAATCAAGTGTTCCCTGGCCCCTTTGCCCCTCTCCATTTGTTTTAGGTAATCCTCCTAGCTCATCGTGTTTGACTTGTTGCTAATATTATCAAACTTATTATCCACAAGAAGTATCTGGTAAAAAAAAAAATTCCTCATGCCATGACCTCTTGGGTTGGCTGATGTTAAAATTCTGATAGCCAAGATGCTACTATTACCTAGACACAGCCAGATATGACTTCTCCAAAAGAGTGTGTGTTAACAAGAGGTGGAAATGGATGTAGCCCTGTAGGATGGTCAGGCCTCAGATTGGAGACCTTCAAGGATGGAAGAGAGATTATCACATTGGATCTTTAGGATATATCCTCACTGAAAATCAGAGGTGATGCAGATTTGATCAAAGTGTTTCTATAAACCATTGATGGATGGCATTATCTTAGGGAGGCATGACATAAGGAAATGAAACCTTTCCATTATTTATAGATGAAAGTGTTCAACATATTTGTGACACTGGGGGACTCTGGACAAGCCCATGTTCTTGGGATTATTTGAGGGATTCAATAAAGAGACATGAAGAAGAAACAAAGAAAGTAAACCCAGTAAGATTCACTGAAGGAAAGACAAGATGGCAATCTCTGCTCTGCAAATGAGTTTAGAATTGGAGGCTAGAGATAAGACCTTACTCAAAGCTTTGCTGGATTTCATCCCCTTTGTCATTCCCCAATCATGGCAGTTGAGTGGCAGCTTTAAGTGGGTCCTAGGACTTCAAGCAGTGGCAGGAGAGTACAGTGGAAAGAGTCCGGTGTTTAAGGAGTCAGAAGACTTTGAGTCAAATCTCAGTTCTCTTGATGATTAGCTCAGTGACCTTAGGCAAGACACTCATCTATAAAATGAAAACTAGTTGGCTTTTGAAGTTCCTCATAGGTTGAAAACTACACTCTGAAGGCAGCTAGGTAGATAAACGTCCATCCCTGGAGACAAAAAGACCCAGGTTCAAATCTGACCTCAGTTTCTAGATTTATGACTTTGGGCAAGGTCACTTAACTCCAATTGCCTAGACCTTACCACCCTTCTGCCTTGGAATGGATACTTCTAAGGCAAAAGGTAAGAGTATTAAAAAAGGAAAGAAAGTAAAACTATGCTCTGAGACCTTAGAACTCATATAAGTCCAAGCATTATTAATTTTGGGAAATTATGTATACTTTTGACAATATGCTAGTGAAACATGAAATCACTCTACTTTATTGGTCACACTCATAATTAAAGGAAAAGTTAGAAGTCAGTGGAAAATACAAATGTTATTCTTCCTCATTAATTTTATCCATAGGCCCCTTAAGGGTCCATGGCCTCCCAAATTAAGAATACTGAAACAAGTCAAATCCACTCCTTATCCATATGAGAAAAGGAGAACCTGAGAGGAAAAGTGAATTTCTTAAGGTAACATAATCAGCAAGTTGCAGAGCTGATATTTAAACCCAGAGCCTGGGTTCAAGGGAAAAGGGGAATGAGAAGTTCCATAGTGTAGGGGAGCAGTCATGAAAGAGGAAGACTCAAGATGATCAATGGAAATACTCATTTATATCCCAAGTCCAGTAGTAAAAAGACTAAATTCAAGTCTAAGAGCATTATGTGAAGTAAAAGACCTTCCTTTATAGGCAGAATCAAGTGTATCGGTCCTCTGCTCTTGTAGCAGATCAGATCCAAATGAAGAATAAGGACAGGTTGCTCTGTCCCTCAGACACTGCCAGTCAAGTCTGTGTGTGTGAAGCTTGTATGTAGTTATCTTAGAATAACATTCCCGTGTTCTCTAAATGTATTGTATTTTGTTTGGCAAAATCCCTTGGCTTCTCATTGATGGTGCTTTCAAAATCTCTAGCATTGTCTCCTCTAAACTAAGGTAGAAAAGGCTTTGTGCAGTTTATTTAAACTCAATTCGACAGGCTTGTAGTAAGCACTTTCTCTGTGCAACAGATTATGGTAGGAACTGAGGATCAAAGAAAAAAATGGAAAAAAAAAGTACCTGCTCCCAAGAAACTTCCATTCTCTGAGGGGGCACTGGAGGAGAGAACATTTCCTCTTTCTTTCAACAGAAGTTCATTGCATGCCTATAATGCTCCAAACTTGGCATCCTTCCGCCATCTGGTAAAACCTATGGATGGATCCCTTCTCCATATAATATTGCTAAATGTATGCGGCAAAACAAATAGAAATCTAAAGGAAACTAATTATGTTGAAATAATGATTTGGGGTTTTTTGCCATCTAAGATCATCCATGGAGAGCCCAGGGATCCCAAGTTTAGAACCCTTAATCTGAATTCCCAATCACTAGAGATACAAAACTAAGAGAGAAATAGTCCTTGTCCTCAAAATGGGTAACAACTGGTACCTGACTGCTGCTAGGCAATCCTATTGTACCTCCCTTATCAATTTACTATTTAACTTTCCACAATAGTTCTTCTAAACCTTTTCATTCTTCCTCAAACATCCCATGGCTCCTTCACTCCTGTCACCCCCACCTCATCCTCTCAGCTGAGAATCTTGCCTTGTATATTGTAGCAGGGGGTGGGGAATTATGGCCATATATCTCTTCTTCCTCATTTCATATCACTCATGTGCCTACCGCCACTATGTTCTTCACAGTGGGGAAAATGCATACATAGAGAAGAAAAAACAAAATCTATGCAATGCAAATACAAAGTAGAATGGGGTAAAGACCTTGCAACTGGATAGGGATAAGGATAAGCTTCCTATAGGAGGTCACACTTGAGCTGAACTGTGAAGGAAATGAAGAGTTGGAAGATAGTGGGGGTGGGAGAGGTAGATAGATAGATGATAGACAGATAAGTGGAGAAGAGCATTTATCAAGTCGTTAGTATATGTCAGGTACTGTGCACAGAGATGAAAATGGAATGTAATTTACAGCAAAATGGCCAATTTGATTGGGACATAAACTGCATTGAAAGGGAATAATGTACAGTAAAGCTGAAGAGTTTTGAATAGCATGTAAAGGATATTTTTCTTCATCCCCCAAACAATAGGGAGCCACTAGAGTTTTATGAGCTAAGGAGTGGCATGGCTGTACCTGTTTTAGGAATATCAAATTGACAGTGAGATGGTCGTTTTTTATTAAGCATGGTCTAAGTACCAGGCACTGTGCTAAAAAAAGATGCTAAAGATACAAAGAAAGACAAATGACAGTCCTTGTTCTCAAGGAGCTCATAGCCTAATTGGGGGGAGACAATATACAAGCAATTATTTACAAAAGGAGTTGCCATCCCCCACAAATGTACCACTTCCATTTTCTCCTTATCTGACTATAATCTAATAATTTTCTGCCTTGTCATTTCCTTGCCATGGCAAAGCCTGATTTGTCCATACTATGACCTCCATTCCATTGACCCCTCAGTTGTTTTTTACAGGCTATCACCCCATTATGCTAATCACTATTTATTTTCCTCCCATACTGACCCTCTGATGAATCTGTTGAACTCTACACTGTTCTTTTCTCTTAAATCATTAACCCCCTTATGATATAGCTGAATGAACCCTGCCAAGTTTCAGTCTTAGATCATTTCTACCATCTCTTGCCTTTGATCCTACTTACAGGCTAGTGAACAAAGTGTGTGTGTGTGGGGGGGGGGGGGGAATCACATAACCTTTCTGATTGGATCCACCACAAATTTCTGATTCACCATCTCAGCTGGCCCCTTGCTGCTTTTAAGCAATGCTACTTATATCTCTCATTAACTCACTATCCAACAAGTAGTTCATCGCTACTCAAACTTCCATGGCTCCCCCTTCCCTCACCCTCTCAGCTGAGAACCTTGCCTCATATATAACGGAAAAAAGTGATGGTCATATAGCTCCTCTTCCTCCTCTCATTTCACTCATAAGCCTCCGGCCACTAACTCCTCGTTGATCTCTACCTCCCACATTAACACTGGGTAATCCAAGGGATTACTAAAATCATCCTTGTGACCTCATTCCTTCCCATACCTCCTCCAACAGATTTCCCCCTCTGTCATCCCCCCTCTTTAATTTATTTTCAATCTCTCCCTGTCTACTGTTTCATTCCCCATTGTCTACAAACACACCTATGTCTCATTCTAAAATGAAGCTAAAGAAATAAATAATTAGAGCTAAACTTAAAAATGCCATTTCTAATAAAGTAATAATAATCCACTGCCTTTCCTCTTTCTCTTATTAGCCTCCTGAAATCTAGCTTCCAGACTCATTGCTCCACCAAAGCTGCTTTCTCCAAAGTTATGGATCATCAATGTGCACAAAAACACAGACAATAGTCATCCTTGGTTACCGAGAGACTACTACTACTACTACTACTACTACTACTAATTTACAAATTCAATGATCCTTTCTCAGTTCTCATTCTTTTGACACTGTCAATCATGGTTTTCTCCATGATACTCTCTTTTCTCCTCTTTTTTTTAACCTTTACCTTCTGTCTTGGAATCAATACAAAGTATCTGTTCCAAGATAGAAGAATGTTATGGGTTAAGCTATTGGAGTTCAGTGACTTGCTCATTGTCACACAAATAGAAAGTGTCTGAGCTCATATTTGTGCCTGGGACCTCCTGTCTCCAGACCTGGCTCTCTATCAACCTGTCTGTCCCTTCCTTTTTGTTTTTTGGGACACTGTTCCCTCCTGGGTCTCCTTCTTTCTATATGACTAGCCAATCTCTCTCCTTTATCCCAAATAATCCCTTCTACCACATTCTGAGGATTCACCCAGCATCCCCTTGTAAACTTTCTTTTTTGTTTCATTTTTAAAATTGTATTTAATTGATTAATTAAGAAAGTTTCCCATGGTTACATGATTCATGTTCTTTCCCTCCCCTCCTCTCTACTCCTGTAGCCAATAAGCAATTCCACTGGGTTTTGCATGTGTCATTGATCAAGATCTATTTCCATATTATTGATATTTGCACTAGGGTGATTGCTTAGAGTTTATATCCCTAATCATATCCCCATCAACCCATGAGATCAAGCAGTTGTCTTTCTTCTGTGTTTCTACTCCCACAGTTCCAGAGAACTGGAAGTAGATTGCATTCTTCATAGACATTCAAACCTACATGAGGGTAAATATAATTCTTTCTCTCTACAATAAGGGAAAGCCCACCACTTTTTGAGGAGTGATCCTACTTTGGAATGGCAATAATTGTTTGGAATTTTTTTCCCCTTACATCAAGCTTAAGTTCTCCTCTTGTAAAAATGGAGATTTGAAACCCAGACTTCAATCCCCAGAAGTCCTTGGCCACTTCCCAGAATGCTTTGTAACCTCACCTGAATTCCCACCTGGGCCTAGAACAAATTATTTAAAGGGTCTGGACCTATGGGGCTCTTTTCCTACTTCTGCTTCCAAGCATACGTGTCTCACAATGTAAGTGAAAATGAAGGGGCCTTTCAGCCCTCCTAGGCACGTGCTTTCTTACTTGTATTTTCTTAAATTCTTAATCTTTAATAAACCTCATAAAATATAACACTTCTAGCAGAAAAACTAATTTTTACCTGCTATACTCTCTATAGTTTCCATCCATTACTCCTCAATTCTGATCATCTGGGGTCAAGCAGACTAAGTCCAATAATCATGTCATGTTATAAAAGGAAGAAAAAATCGAAGTTTTGAAAAGTCTTTTCCCAACAGCCTCTTACATCATAAGCAAGGAACCAAAGTCAGTAATCAATACATGAGAGAGACAGAGAGAACCAAAGACCTAGAGAGACCTTATAAGGCAACAGATGCTAAGCAGAAACTAAGTGAGGAAAAAGTCACTGAGGACTGAGGTGGTCAGGGAATCAAATGATTGAACAAGGATTTATTAAGCACTTTCTAAGTGCTGATCAACAAGAATTAATCCATGGGGCAGCTAGGTGACACATTGGAAAGAGCTCCAAGTGTGGAACTAGAAGGTTCTGGGCTCAAATCTATCCTCAAACACATCCCAGCTGTGTGACCCTGGGAAAGTCACTTAACTCCAGTTAACTAGCACTTTACTGCTCTTTTGCCTTAGAACCAATGCTTAGTATGGATCTTCTAATACAGAAGGTAAATCTTTTTAAAAAATGACTCCATTAGACTGGAAATTCTTTGAGGGTAGGGACTTTTTATCTCTTTCTATCTCCAATTGAGTACAGTGCCTAGTACATAATAGGCATTTATTGATTAATTGACCTAAGTATAAGATATCATGCTAGTAGGTATTATAGATTCAAAGACAAAAATGAAATAATTTCTGTCTTCAAGGAACTTATATTCTATTAGAGAGGAAGAAGTAGATATTTAAAAACATATAAGGATTGTATGGGTAAAAAGGGAAGGGAAAGAGGAATTCTGATAGAGGAATGTGGCAATTATCCTCTACCTTCAAAGAAAACTTTCGCCACCTTGCAGTGTCTCTTTTGAATATTTGAATAGTTTCCTTTTGTCTGGGGAGACAGAGAGAGAGAGACAGAGAGAGAGAGACAGAGAGAGAGAGAGAGAGACAGAGAGAGAGAGAGAGAGAGAGAGAGAGAGAGAGAGAGAGAGAGAGAGAGAGAGAGAGAGAGAGAACTTCCAAAAATGAGCATAAAAAAGGATCCATTGCTTTATGTCAGACATGAATTTGTTTAAGGGCATCCATAAGACCAAGACCAAAATGCAGGCAGGGAAGAATAAAAAACCAACCCTGAAATGGCTTGACACCATAGATCTCCCCAAGAAGCAGTTTACATTGACAAATGGCATGTACTGGGCAGCCAGAGATGCTGCAAATGGTACAGAGAGAAAAGATCAATGCCGGTGATAGGTAAGAATGATGGCATTTCATAAATACATGATGTTGCAGCCACAGAGAAGGTCCTAGGAAATACTGTTGATCTATCTGCCAAAGAAAAGGAACTATTGAGGAATGCAAGAAGCCCAGGGCCTCCTCCTTGATTACTCAGAAGAGACTTGCCACAGAGAGGGATGATACAACCAAAATGAGCCAGCAAGGATGACGGATTCAAGAGGGACAGGAGCGAAGGACACAGGAAGATTAGAGGCAGCAAAGGGAGGTATCTGAGCTCTGGCTTTTCTTGTGCCTTGCCCTAGTTGCTGACTTTCTTTCAATTCTTTTGTCAAGATCTATATTGGCAATTACCACTTAGGATAATGCCAGGTTAAGTAGTTTATATTTAATACTACAGACAACAGTAAGACCCTAAGGCTTTAAAGGATGGGAATATGGCACAGTAAAAAAAAAGACTTTTGATTCTGGAATTTAAATCCCTTCTCTTATTTAAATCCCAGTTTTCTACCAGTGGATCTCTTTAAAGTGCCTACTATGTGCCCAGCACTATATATAAAGTGCTAGGACTACAAAGAAAAACAAAATGTCAATTCCTTCTCTCAAGGAGCTCACAGACCAATGAGCAAGTCAACAAAAAAGTAGACAGAAACAAGATATGTACAGGGTAATTGCAGTGTAATCTCAGAGGGAAGGCACTATGGTTAAGGAAGACAGGAAGAGACTACTCTACTCATAGACAATGAGAATTCATCAAAGACTTAAAGAACACCTGAGAAGCCAGGAGAGCAGAGATGAAGGTGAATGTTCCAGGCAAATAGACAGTGTTCACCTTTTATTTCAAAGAGGACCAATGACTTCCTGGGTTGATGTCTTTTTTTAAAACCCTTACCTTCTATCTTGGAGTCAAAATTATATATTGGCTCCAAGGAAGAAGAGCAGTAAGGGTTAGGCAATGGGGGTTAAGTGACTTGCCCAGGGTCACACAGCTGCGAAGAGTCTAAGGCCAAATTTGAACCCAGGACCTCCCATCTATAGGCCTGCCTGACTCTCAATCCACTGAGCTACCCAGCTGCCCCCCCACCCCCCCAGATTGATGTCTTGACTCAAATGTGTGTTGGACTAGAAAGTCGTCAGCCTCATTTTCTCTTCCAGAATCATCAAAACCCAGTGGCAAGACAAAAATCAAGCTGGGATGCAATGGATGACCTTGGTATCTTTGACAGCTGGCCAAACTCTAAGCACTCCACACCACCTACTTTAGCCACTTTCATGACCAATGAAAGAAATGCTTCTCATTTGCCCATTCTACCAGGAGAACATTCTGAATTACAAAATGAAATGTGTATGAGGAACAATGAGGAGGCCAATGTCACTGATTCCCAGGAAATGTAGGAGATAAGGGGTATGAGTGAGTATAAGAAGGCTGGAAAGGCAGAAAGGGTTTGGGTAAAGAAGGGCTTTAAAAACCAAAAAAGTATCTTATATTTGATCCTATAAAAAAGTAGGCCATGTAACCACTCTGGGCCTTGGAATTTTGTTCTTGTTGTTTTTTGTTGTTAATCTATAAAAAGAGGGAACTGGATGAAATGGTCTCCGAGTTCCTTTCTACCTCTAGATGCTATCTAGAACCTATCATCTATGATGTGACCTGGAGTTCAAGCCTAGAACCAGATTAATGGGCATAGTATGAAATTGGTGAGTCCAAAAAACTACTAAAATAGTCAAATAGTCAGCCTCTGGTCGATCCCACAAATACTGGATCTCTGTCCAACTTTTCTGCCCTATCTATGTTAAGGGTGACCTCTTCCATTTGAGATGACTGCAAAGACAGGGGAAGGGATAGGCACCAGCTTTGTCATTGGCTGCCTTGAAAGCCAAAGCTGCCTGTTCATCTCTGTGCATATTAGCATTACACAAACACCAACACATACACTCACACACATGCATGCATGCTGCAAACAGAGGGCCAGGCAGATTGGAGAAATGGGTGAAGAGAAATGTCAAACTAAACCATGTTACCAGGTAACATATAGACCATTTTGAAAAGGAGCACCATGGAAACTAATGCAGGGGAGAAAAGCAATGAGAGGGAATGAGACAGAGACCGAGACAGAGACAGAGACAGACAGACAGACACACACACACACAGACACAGACAGACAGACAGACAGAGAGAAAGAGAGAAAGACAGACAGAGACAGGGAGAGGGAGAGGGAGAGGGAGAGGGAGAGGGAGAGGGAGAGGGAAAGAAAGAGAGAAAGAGAGAGAGAGGGAGAGAGAGAGAGAGAGAGAGAGAGAGAGAGAGGGAGAGAGAGAGAGAAAGAGAGAGAGAGAGAGAGAGAGAGAGAGAGAGAGAGAGAGAGAGAGAGAGAGAGAGAGAGAGAGAGAGAGAAAACAAGTAAAATTCAGGTATTAAAATAAGAGAATCAAAGAATCAGCAAGCTTGGAGCCATAAAAGGCCTCAAGAGATTATTGAGCCAGCCCCAGACACGCAGTAGTACAGTGAAATAAATGTGTTGAACTCAGGAAAAACAGAGACTTGCAGCCTGACTTGAATATGTACAACTGGATGACATTAAACAGTTGAATTAACCTTTTAACTTCATTTTGCTTATTTGGGGTGAAAAATGGGAACAGTTCAACCCACCTCACAGGGACACTCCAAAAAAGTTCCTGTATAAAGTTCCAAATATGTTCAGAACTTGAGTTCTTCCTATTTTCCTAACTCTGGATACACAATTGTGCCTCTAACTTCCTCCAGTCATTTCCTGACAGTAGGTCACATGGGGCAAAGAATCATTCTCACTGTTGCATTCACAGTCCTTTTGGCTCACACCCTATGTGAGGAGTCTTGGGAATATAATTTCTATTTGGAAAAGGGAGTACATTTTAGAAAGGAAGCCCATAAGCCAAGGTTCTTAGCCTAGAATATAAAAACTTGTAAAAACTATATATTCAATATGCTGAGTTTCTTTTGGAATCTAATGTATTTTATTTAATGCAAATAAAAACAAGATTATGACGTGTCCATTAGCTTCACCAGAATGTCTAGGAGATCCATGATACACAAAAGGCTAAGACCTCTGTTCTAGAGAAAAGGACGAGGCTGCATCTGTGCCTTGTACCCCACATTGAGCACTGAACGAACTCATAGCACATTTTTTCTGCAATCTCATGCATGAACAATCACAAGTAGACACAACTGTACCATGACAGTTACACACCCAGTCAGAGGTACACACAATGGAGAAAAAAGTACAGTCAACTTGCATCTCCAGTTTTCACCTGCAATAAGATCCAGAAAAGACCCATGGAAGTATATATCAAGAATGACAATGTTCAAATATCCCAAAGCAAAAGTATTTCAGAAAGGATGAAGGTTGCCTGATATATTCAGAATATTTAACTATTAACTCTACTTTAGTAAGAAAAAGAGTCAGAGACAGGGAGAGAAGGAGAGAGTGAGAGGACAAGGAAGAGAGAGAGAGAGAAGGAGAGGGAGAGAAGGAGAGAGTGAGAGGACAAGGAAGAGAGAGAGAGAAGGAGAGGGAGAGAGAGAAAAGGAAAGGGAGAGGGAGAGAAGGAGAGGGAGAGAAGGAGAAGGAGAGAGAGACACGTATGTGTGTGTGTTTCCCTTTGGCTCTTGATGAAAATCCATTTGAGAGAGAAAACTCCAGTAGAGATGTCCATTTCCGGAGACATGGAATCTAGAGGCTAGTATCTCTTTGGCCAAAGTAGTCATTGGCCAGGATTGGATCACATCCCTAGGTATCATGTCTGCAGTATCAATGACAGGGGGAAAAAGTCTTCTCCCAAAATGAGCCCAGTGGTCATAACTGGAGTCCTCCTTTTCCCTCTCCCTCTGACCTGGGCTCCTTGCCTGGGAACACCATGAAAATGAATAAGTTAACTTTTCACTTAGAAGGACCATTAGTTACAACCATTTCTCCCAAAGTCCAGCACTTTGGAGTTTCTTACATTTCCAAGTGAATGATTCAGAGAGAACATTTTGCAAATTACCACTCTGCAGGTCAAAATTGGCAATTCTTCCTTAAAAAAACAACTGCAATGCCCTATTTTGGAAATGACTATTGTTATCTACCACTGGAGAAAAAGACCAACATTATTGGATGGAGCCATCAAAAGCAATTTAGATCCATTTCAAATCTGCCATATTTATCCCTGCTTCTTGAAGGAGCAGTGGTGTGTGGGTATTTAACTCCCCAGCGCAGCAAGGGGCATCCTCCTGACTGAGTATTTTTAATAGCAATGTCTGCTTCAACGTCCAGCTCTGAATGATGTGCTAATAGCTGGTTGAAATGCTGTTTCTGACACACACCATAGGGAAGCGTCTGTTTCGGTGTCTGGAAAGATTGTTGTTGATGCCAAGTTTATGCACACTTCAGTGCAACTGCCCATCAGCTGTAACTGTACAGATTGGGGTACATACATGTAACTGGGCATGTGGTCCCCTTAGCATGCCATGGATGTATAAAATTGCCCACATGCATGGCTGTTTCAGCACTTTGCAGACATAGGAGTGAAAACGTTAAAGGTAGCCAGACAGGAAAGTATATAGTGAGTTGGGCTTGCAGTCAGGAAAACATAAATTCAAATCCTGATTTAGATATTTTCCATGGTGTTACCCTAGTCAAGTCACTTAACCTCTCCCAGTACCATCTGAAAAATAAGGGATCTGGATTCAATGACTTCTAAAGTTCCTTCCAGCTTTAACTAGGATCTGCTTGGGAAGCTAAAAACATTACAACCTGTCTTTGCAGACTTGTTTCATGTCACTCCTCTTCACTTCTTCTGCATCCCATTCAAACTAGCCTGCCTACTATTTCCTATATAGGACGTTCCATCCCATATCCTTGTGTAGACTCTCTCCTTGGAATGCTCCCCCCTCTCAATCCCACCTCTTAGACCCCCTAGCTCCCTTCAAAGCTTAGTTCAGATACCATTTCCCATATAACTGAGCCTGATTGGGTCTGTGTTTAAGACTCTCCATGGAATGAAATTGCTTTATATTTGGCAAATAATATGTATTTATCTTTGTACCTACTGTGTGACTCAGAATTTTAGTCCCTTAAGGGCGGGGAATGTAACACAGGACCTGACGCATAGTAGGCATGTTGAATAGAATACGTTAAATCCAATTAAATTGAATTGAATTAAATCGAACCAAACTGAACTAATCCATACTCTGAGGATTCGTGCAGTATTAGGTAAGCACATCTACTAGACTTTTGGGTCCAACACCTCTGTTTTCTAAGAGGAAGAAATGAAGGGGAGATGACTTTACTCTGAGAATTTCTGGGACCACCTGCAATGGTCATTAGTTTGATCAGAGGATGCCCACGACCAACTCTATCTCTGTACACCATGGAAGATACCATCTGCCAGTCAACCCCTGACTGCTACATAAATAGATGGACCCAGCCTACAGCAGAACTCACACCTTCATAGTCATACTGCTCAAGAAGGAAAAGTCAATTGGTCATAAAAGTCAAGATCAAACCTGGCCAGTTTGGCAACATAAAATAGAAAGTGGTAAAAATGATGGGAATGAAAGGAAGCTATTTAACATAGCTTTTCCCCCACAATGAATTCTTCAAAGATGAAGGAAATGGGGTAGGTAAGTGATATAGAGCCAGCCTTGGAGACTGGAGGTTCTGAGTTCAAATTGTGATTTGGACAAAGCCATCACTAACATGAGATGACCAGGGCTTTGAACCAGGGTGCCAATATTCAGGAGGGTATGCTTCTTCCCCACAGGCAATCACCATTCCCACACTTCATTTTCCATTGCCATCCTATGACACAATGATGCACAAGTGCCCCCAAGCCTTGTCCCCCACCCAGGGTCCCATTTTCATGATGCTTATCACCTGGTGCCTGCCTCTCTGCTCCCCAATCTCCATAGGGCAAGAATGACTTTTCTCTCTTCCAGGCTGACTATAGTGAAACTACTCTGTTCTACTCTGGTCCTTCCCCTTCCTATCATGTCATTTTTTTTGGCTCCAAGTGAAAGTATTACACAGTCAGGACCATAGTCAGTGAAATCCCCTAGCTTGTGGGTGAGTAACAGAGCCTTACACATAGTAAAATGTAGGAGAGAGAAGAAAGAAAGAAGGAGAGAGAGGAGCAGGGAACAAGGAAAGAAGATGAAGAAATGGGAACTCAGCAGCTCCTGAAACAGCAGAACACTGGCACAGTGATTATCTTTAGGAGATACTGTTGCCATGGAAATAGTGATTAACTAACTCGAGTGGAAAGGTGTCCCTTTGCTGTTATCCTTTCTTGCCTGGTGAATCCAGGGGCTTTTCTTCTCCCTGGGAAGAGGAACAGGATTTGATTTTTCCGTAGCCCTTGGCTATCTATTGAACCATGATGTCTATAGTTTCCCAAGTGTCCCCTCTCTGGTCATCTAACATTCTCCGCCATGGGGAGAAGTCCTTGGGGTATTTCATGACCCTCTATATAGGTACCTGGTATAGAAAAGGTCCTTGGAGAGAGAAGGTAAAAACTATCTCCCACCTTCACCAAGAGAACAATAAGCAAATCCAGCAGTTTACAGTTAGACTGGATAGGAGACCAAATTCTTTAATCGCTCTGAGAGCCTGGTGTGGACACCCCAAGTCCCTACATAGCTGGGGAATCTTGAAGGTTTCATTCCAGAAGGAGAGGATAGATGTGCATCTGGATGGATTTGAAGCCTTCTTACTCAGACACAGAGGACTGAGATAAATGACTTTTAGATGGAATTAGCTACAAACCAATGCTTTCTGTAAAAGAACCATGCTCATCATCCCAAAGATGTACTATGGAGGGAGCAGAATTGATCAGCTCTCCTTTTCTCTCTTTCTTTCTGTCTGTCTCTGTCTCTATCTGTCTCTAACACACTCTCTCTCTGTCTCTGCTCTCTGTCTTTCTCTCTCTCTGTCTGTGTATCTCTTTCTTTTCTTCTCTACTTCTTCCTCCTTTGAGGAAAAACAAAAGAAAATTTGTCTGACCCCTCATATACTTTCCTTCTTCACAAACAGTTAAACCTGTATTGAAGGAATTGATTTAAATCTACCAGTTCCATGATTGCCTCCAGACCTGGTGGTGTTAGATTAATTCAGAGAGCATGTACAATTCCTCTATGGCCTCCTGAGGACCTTGTGGACAAAGAAATCCCCCCCCATCCTTTTTATCCTCTAATCTTATCTCCTTGCCCCCCCCCAAGCTACAGCACTGGTGCTAAAATTTTCCATTCTACACCTCCACCACCTGGCTAAATGCCAGAGGTTTCTCATTCAAACAAGTTATTTTCCCCCTTTCCTCTAGCTACAGTTAGAAGCTCAGAGATTCCACATCTATTTGCTGTTTATCTCATAATGACTCAATATTTCAAAATGTATAAAGGCACTGAGATACCTGGAGGCAGAGGAGCTCCCACCAGAAGTCCACCACCAAAGAGTGGACCCTCTCCTGGTGTGAAAGGCAATCATTTGCAGTTTATGGTCTTCTGACTCTCTCAGATAGGATGTCTAGTCCTCTGGGTCAGGACTCTTTTTTGGCTTTGTAGCCCCACTTCCTGACCACTCAATTGGACTGGACTGGGAAAGGAAACTCCTTCTACCGGGGTAGACCAGCACCTGCTTCACAACTTAGAGTCTACTGGCACTTGCCCAGTGGCACACAGTCCCTTCCTGGTAGAGAAGGCATTTGACCCCAAGACTTCCTGACCACAAGATTGTGTTTCCTGTGGCACATAGTGGGAACTTTAAAAATGATTACTGGTTGATTTATCCATAGTCACACAGTTAGACTATGTGTCCCTGGGTCTTCTAGACTTCAAGACAATCAGAAGATTGAATACAAATGGAAGGAAGGAAACAAACTTTATTAAGCACCTAGTATGTACCAGGTATTGTGTTAAATGCTTTTCAAATTGTATCTCATTTTATCTTCATAACAATCCTGATTGGGTCCATTATTATTTCCATTTTAGAGTTGAGGAAACTGAGGCAGACAGAGGTGAAGTAACAAGGTCACACAGTTAGTAAGTGTCTAAGGCCAAATTTGAAGTGAGGTCTTCCTGAATCCAGCCCCAGTTTTGTTTTGTTTTGTTTTTTCCCCACTGTGCTCTTTCAAAAAAAACATTTCCTTAGTAGCTAACAAAGTTCTATAAAAATTTTAGTTCATTTTATACTCACAACAACCCTGAAAGGTAGGTGCTATTATTTAGCCCCATTTTACAGATAAGGAAATAGGCAGAGTGAGGTTAAGTAGTATATATGCAGATCAATATTCCTGCCAATTGCTTCTAAACAAGAGATTGCATTGACTACTCCATAATAATAGCTTCTGTTCTATACCGGTTTCACCTGGATATTTCTGTGAGGGAGGCAGTATAAACATCCCCAATGTATAACTGGAGAAATTAAAGATTAGAAAGCTGAATGACTAAGACATCGAGGTGGCTCAGTAGATAGAAAACCAGGACTAGAGATGAGGGATCCTGGGTTCAAATTAGACCTCAGTCTCTTCCTAGATGTGTGACTCTGGGCAAGTCACTAAACCCCAAATGCCCAGCCCTTACCACTATTCTGCCTTGGAATCATTATATAGTATCAATTCTAAAACAAGATAATAGCTTGAAAAGAAAAAAAAGAAGAAAAGAAGAAATAAAAAGAGAAAAAGAAAGGAAAGGCGAATGACTTACCCAGGGTTACATATCCATTAAATACACTTGTCCCTTCTCAACTGTACCCTGCTAGAATCAGGACATCTCAGTGAATCTGTCTTTGAGCACATGCTAGAGAGAGGACTTGAACCCACAGTTGCCCAATTTTGGTGCAGTGGTAAGAGTTTCAGACCTCAGTAAGGAAGACCCAAGTTCAAAGTCTGCCTAAGCCCCTTAACTAGATGTGTGAGCCTGAGCAAGTCACTTAACTGCTGTCTGCCTCAGTTTCTTTATTTGTAAAATGGGAATCAGAATAGCACCAGCCTCTCCGAATTGTGTTGAGGATCAAATAATATTTTTGTAAAGCATTTTGAGAACCTTCAAACACCATGTAAACACTGGTTACTAATATTATTGTTATGATGATGATCATCCCTTGTCTTGCTGAGAGGGGACTCCCCAGAAAAAATGTCCCTAGCTGTAAGCAATCTCCCATAGAAAGGTTCCCTGCACATTGCTGGTGCCTATGTTGGGAATCAGCTATCAGGAAAGCACTTCTGGCTCCAGGGTCTTTAGAGAGCTGCAGCCATCCCTGAGGAGGTTGGGGGTTGGAGAAGGGGAAAGGAATTCTCCTGCCCAAGAGAGACTCGGGGAAGGTTGAGCAGCTGTCCCTCTGCTAACATCAGCAAGCTCCTGAGAGAGGAGTATGGGGAAAATGATCTCTGGCAATCCCCCTCTTGGATGCCTCAGTCTTGGATAGTATGTGTATTTCCCAGAAAAAATGAGTGTCAGTCAATCCACACGTGAAGCTGAGACCAATAAAACTTAAATGAGGACCAGATCAGCCAACACAGCCCTTGTTCCACCAATGCCCCCAACCCCCTGACTGTAGGGTAACACCCAAGGCGGCATATGGGAAAATAGAAGATGTCTGCTTCTTTTACACTTTTAAATCTACATGCGATCTCTCCCAAAGGGACCAGGACAGTCCAGGAATAGAGCAGCTGGAGCTTCTGACAGAAGACACAGATGGGATGGGTAATTTTCCTAGGCATTCTCCAAATGGTCCAGCCTCCTGCAAAATCTGTCCATTCTCTCTCTCTCTCTCTTTCTCTCTCTCTCTCTCTCTCTCTCTCTCCCTCCCTCCCTCCCCTTTCTATTTCTCTATCTTCCCTTTCTATTTCTCTCCCCCTTTTCTCTCTCTCTTTCTTTTCTCCCCCCTCTTCTTTCTATTTCTCTCTATTTCTCTCCCTATTTCTGTGTGTCTCTCTGTCTGTCTCTGCTTGTATAGCTCTATCTCTCCATTTCTCCATCTCTCCCCCTCTCTATTTCTATGTCTCTTTCTCTCTGTCTCTCTCTCTGTCTGTTTCTGTCTCTGTATCTCTCCCTCCCTCTCTCTCCCCACCTCTTTATTTCTCCATCTCTCTCTCCCTCTCTTCCCCTTCTGTTTTTCTCTCTCTTCCCCTCTCTATTTTCCCATCTCTCTCTTTCTCTGTCTCTCTCTCCCTCCCTCCTTCCTTTCTCTTCCTCCCTTCTTCTCTCCCTTCCTCCCTCCCTCGCCCTCACCCCCCTCCCCTGTTTTCTTTCCTCCTTGACTTAGCCCCAAGGTTGTTTTGGGGTCTGATCCGCATCTCCTTTCTACCTCCCCCAGAAGGGCAGAGAGCCACCCAGAACTGATTTATATTTGACAACACGTGTGCTTGTTGTGGGGAGGGGTGAGATGGGTGGAGAATGCAAAGCTGTCTCCGGTAGGACCATTAATGTTTCATTAGGCCTCTCATATCTCCTGTACCCCTGACAAGAAAAGAAGAAAGATGTTCTCATTGAAATTCAGATAACAGAATTGGCTGCCTCTCTGTTAGGCTTCGAAGGGAGACCACAGATCTCTGAAAGCCTGGTGGGGCTCCCCCTTTTCTGGCTTCCGGCCTCAGGCTGCGTCTTTGGGGACAAAAGCATCTCTCTCTCCAGCTTTGCAGTCCCGGGGGAACAGGGGCTCTGCTGTTGTTACTTGTCATGTCTCCCCAAATTGTGCTGCTTTCTGAGTTACCTTCTTGGGGTGTTTTAGTTTTGCTGGTCTGCAGATAGACGGCGATCACAAGCTGCCCAGTCAGCAGTGAGAACCAAGATTGGTTCTCCCTTTAGCCAAGAGCACCCCAACCACTGAGGCAGAGACAGAATACACAGATCCACGTCATTACCGAATTCCAGATTTGGCAGGAGCCTCAGAGACCATCCAGTACAATCCACACCCCTGAATATACATCTCACTCTCTTGCCCTCAGTTACAAAAGACCTCACAGGCCAACCAAGACCAACCTGCTTCTCTGTGGTCTGGGGAAAAAAGCACTCTATCTTAGAGTCAAAGGATGAAATGCTTGCTGCTGCTTGCTTCCCATAATGACCTTGGGCAAGTCACAACCTCTGTGGACCTCAGATGCCTCATCAGCAAGGTGGGAAGTAGGACTGAATGTCTTCTGATTTCCCTTCTAGGCTGAGATCTGGGGTGTTGTTGTTCAGTCATTTCAGTCATGTACAACTCTATTTCATCCTTTTTGAGGGTTTCTAGGCAAAGATTCTGGAGTGGTTTGCCATTTCCTTTTCATGCTCTTTTGACTGATGAGTAAACTGAGGCAGAGTGACTTGTCCAGGGTCACATAGCATTTAAGTGTCTGAGGTTAGATTTGAACTCAGGAAAGGAAGTCTTCCTTACTCCAAGCCCAGTGTTCTCTCCATTGCACCACCTCGCTTCTAAGATCTAGGATACTCTACAATACTACTTATATGGTCATTCAGCCTATACTTAAAGGCTTCCAATAAAGAAGAACCCACTATATTTAAGGGAACGAAGTCTACTTTATTTTTTTGACTCTTTCCTTCTGTTTTAGAATCAGTACGGGGGAGGGGGAGAACTAGGTGGTTCAGTGGATAGATGAATGGTCAAATTGATCAGTATTGATTCTAAGATGGAAAGTAAGGGTTTAGGAAAAAAAAAAGGATCCATACAATATATTGATTCCAAGGTAGAAGAGCAGTTAGGGCTAGACAAAAGGAGTTAAATGACTTGCCCAGGGTCACACAGCTAAGAAGTATCTAAATCCAGATTTGAACCCATGACCTCTCATCTCTAGGCTAGACACTCAATCCACTGACCCACCTAGCAGCCCACCAACCAAATCTATGTTAGAATAACTATAGGTATTAGGGAGTTTTTCTTTACCCTGAGTCTAGAGTTACTTTCCCACCTGTCCACTGCTGGCAGATTATTGCTCTGAGATTATTACCCTGAGTGCATCTTGTATTGACATCATTATTTGCATGTGATCTCCACACTCCCTCCTACTACTCTGAGTTCCTCAAAGCCAGGTACTGTTTTCGCCTTCCTTTCTATACCCATCGCTCAGCACGGCTCCTGGCACACAGTAGGCACATCAGAAATGCTTGTTGACTTTACGTGTTATTGAAACTATGACTTCTGACTCCAAAGACCAAGCAAAATGAATCTAGACTCTCCTCCACCTGACAGTCCTTTAAATATCAGGAATGGTTGCCCTCATCATGCATTCTTCTCTTCCCCACTTCCTTCTGTCGATTCTCCCATGACCTGGAGCATCCTCGTGACTCTCCTCTGGACATATTTCAGCCTATTGATGTCCCTCCTCACACATGAGGCTCAGCACTGAACACAATACTTCCTCCCTTCAAAGCCTGGAGGTGCTGGACAGCAGAAAAGAAAAGCCTTGGGAGATCAGGACCTTTTTGGACATCCCCCTTGCACAAGCCATCATAGAAGCAAGTGAGATGAAAGCAGAAACCAGAGCAAGATCCCAAGGAAGAATCTATAGGGAGGTCCTTTACAAAAGTAGAGACCAATTTTGTGATTGACCCTTAGTCCCATCTGTCCCATGGCCAACCCAATCCATCCTCCCAATTGGCCATCCCTCTAGCTCACCACTGAAAGAGTCCTGCCTACCATCCAGCTATAGTATCCCCATCACATACATAAGGTTACTTACTGTACAGTGTAGTAGGAGAATAAGAAAGTAAGAACATGAATCTAGAGTTAGAAGGGGCCATAGGAGCTATCTAGTGAAACTCTTCATTTTACAGATGAGGAAACTGAGACCCAGAGAGGTAGATTGACCAGAAGAAAGAATCATCATGTCTTTTGCCATGAATTCTGCCAAGAGGCAATCAACAAGCATTTCTCAAAGTCCTATTAGGGGTCAGCAACAGTCCTAAGCATTGGGAGCACAAATACAAGAAAATAAAATACACAATCCATTCTGGGGAGGAGCTTTCTGTCTCTGCTGCCCTACCTGGCTTAACTCCTTAGAAAGAGATGCCCCTTCCATGCAGCTCTGACCATCCCCCTCAGCTTCCTCCCCCCTCTTATTGGAGGATGGAAAGGGATTGTGGTCCCGCCATGGAGAGGTGACCCCTCTCCATCACAGTCACAGAGATAGAGGATGGAGAGTCCAGTGTGAGGATAAGAGAAAGGACCACTTTGGCTGACTTACAGAGTAGAATGGGAGTAATATAGAATGAGACTTGTAGTAAAGGATTTTAATAGCTAAACAAAGATAACCTCGGTCTCCCCTTTCATTTAGAGCCTATCTAGCGTTCTAACTGAAAGGTCCAACAAAGGTGCAGGCTTTGAAGGGAGGAGGTGGGTTCCCTCCCTTCCCTGGGATGGGGAGGAGGAGGCTGGTCTTCAAGGACAAGCAGGATGACCATCTGTCAATCTGTGCTCAAGAGAATTCTTGATCAGATGCAGCTTGGACTAGTCAGTGTTTTCAGTCCCTTGGAAGATTCTTACAATTTTATAAAATGGGGGAAAAACTTCCAAGCATTCAACTGGAGATAAAGCAATTTGGCATCATCAATCTATCTCATGCTTCCCATAAGAAAGTTAAGGTTTCCAGGCAATAATAAGCCTTCTTTGAGCTGTAAATACAATTGCTAATGCAGAGTTGTTTATCCTCTTGCTACTTTGGTGGGGAGAAGGAAAAGAGTAATGGCAAAAAATGACATTTCCATAGCAATTGAAGCTTTCCATACATTATCTCACTTATAATAGGTCACATTTATATGAAACTTTCAGATCCGCAATGTTCTTTCATACAATGTCTCATCTGATCTTCACAGTGGTACACTGGAAAGAGCTTTGAATTGGAAGTCAAAGGACCTGAATTTGAATTCTGTCTGCCTCTGCCACTTAAGATTATTTTTAAAACCTAACTTCCATCTTAGAACTGATACTAAGTAAGGGTTAGGCGATTGGGGTAAGTGATTTGCCCAAGTTCACACAGCTAAGAAGTGTCTTTGATGAGATTTGAACCCAGGAACTCTTGTCTCTAGGCTTTTCTCTACTGTTCCTGCGATCCCTGCTATTGTACAATAATAATAACTAGCATTTATATCGTGTTTTAAGGTTTGCAAAGAACTTTACCAATCTTCCCTCATTTTATCCTCACAATACTCCTGAGAGGTAGGTTCTGTTATCATCATCCCCATTTTAAAGATGAGGAAACTGAGGCAAATGAATTAATTTGAATCACACAGCTCATTTTCAGATTTGAATTCAAGTCTTCCTGAATCCAGACCCAACACTGTACAGCATAGCTATCTACATGACCTTGAAAAAGTCACTTCTCTTTAGTAGTTTAGTAGTTCCCTCACTGTTAAAGTAAGGGAGTTGATGGCTAGATAGTTCAGTGGTTAAGAACCAGGCATGGAGATGAGAGTTCCTGGGTTCAAATTTGGCCTCAGATACTTCCTAGCTGTGTGATTCTGGGCTCCCAACTGCCTAGATCTTCCTGCTCTTCTGCCTTGGAACCATTACTTAATATTGATTCTAAAACATAAAATTAAAAATCAAATTAAATTAAATTAACTAAGGGGTTAGATGGTTCCTGAAGTCCCCTTAGGGTCCAAGTATAAGTTTCTTTTTGTTGTTGGTCAGTCATTTCATTCGAGTCTAATTCTTCATGATCCTATTTGGGGTTTTCCTGGCAAGGATACTGGAATAATTTGTCATTTCCTTCTCCAGCTCATCTTACAGATGAAGAAACTGAGGCAGACAGGGTTAAGTGACTTCACCCATTGAACTTGAGTCTTCCTGATTCCAGGTCCTGAACTCTAATCGCTGTGTTGCCTAGCTGCCCAAATCTAAGATTCTAGGAGGGTTCATTTCCTCATCTGCAAATTGAAGAAGTCTGATTAGATTACTTCCATCTATCAACAGATGAACAACACTGTCAGGTAAGAGCTCTCCTTGTCTTCATTTTACAGAGAGGAAGCTAACATTCACAGATGCCCCGAGTCACATCACACAGCTGCCAGGTATCTGAGACAGAGATTCAGATATGGGCTTCCCTGACTCCATGTCCAGTGTCCCAAACATGAAGTAACACTAGCCCTGGTTCCAGGCACTGACTGCCATTTATCTAAGAGTAGGGTGGGCTAAGGGGAAACCAAGCCTCCCCTTTATACTTGGCCCTTCACCAATGCATCCCACCAAAATCAGTCAACCAATCTGCCTAGAGTCTTGGTTGGAGAAGAGGAAATATCTCTGCTGAGGGTGCTTGATTAGTTTCCAATTGTTTGTAAAGAAGCAAAATTGGGGAAGGGGGGTGTTTTTGCAACCACGTTCCCCTGCCATCTTTGAAAACCCTTTAGGTAATTTTTTTTTATTTTTGGTGGTTTTTTTTCTTTCCAGAGTGTGAAGACCTGAGTTCAAATCCCATTTTTGATGACTCACCTCTGTGACTTTGGGAAGTCATCTAATTTTTGTTTCCTCATGAAGAGGTTGGTCCCAATGGCCTTTGAGGGTCCTTTCCAATTCTACACCTCTGTGGTCTAGTGATCCCATGGCTATTACCTCTTGCTTCAATGGTAGAAAACCTGTGACCTAGGAAACGCAGAAGTGATAGAAAGGCAATGTAACAGTGAATAGTACTATGAACTTGACAAGGATGACCTTGGGTTCTAATCCTGCCTCAGAGACTGGCTCTGTGGCTGTGGGCATTTTATGTACTCTCTGTATCTCAGTTTCTTCTTTCAATTGGCACTGTTGGAATTGGACTTTGCCTTCAAGGTCTGTTCTAGCTCAAAATCAATGGCCCTTTGGAATGCTCAGGGAAAACTGGCACCCATATAGACAGGAGGGCTCAGAGCTCTACCAGCATAGTCCTATGTATACTACGTGTGTAGGCTTGGACACAATCCTAATTTGCAGGCAATCACACAAAAGACTGACACAGACAACTGGAACTGGTAAAACAGGAGTCCACTGCTAGGTGGCATTTATCAATCAAGTAGCTAGTTGAGACACAGGTTGTAGGCAAAAAGAGGAAAGAATATCTCAAAATTGGATACTGAAGTCAGCAGTGACTACCAAAGACCAGGTTCACCTCAAAGTAGATGATATAAACGGTAGAAAAAGTTTAAAAGAAAAAAATAGAAATTAAAGCCAGGAAGTTGAGATATGAAGGATATGCTGGAATAAGCCAGGAAATCAGGAATGCTAGGGGGAAAAAACAAAAACAAAGGAAAAGCAGAAGAAAATCAGGTTACCAAACTCAGCCCGTGTTCTTCACTGGCATCCTTTTAAGGCAAGTTGGTACATGCTTGTCAGGCATATTCCTTCTTCACAACAGAGAAGAGCTGTCAAAGGATGAATCTCAAAATTGAGCCCTTTGTGGAACCCTCAGAGACACACTCTATCCATCATGCTTTAAACCAGACTGGAGTTTCTCAACTCCTATTCCTACCCAAAATTGAATAACTATTTTGAACTTCATTAAAGACATCAAAATATTAAACTCAACTTGGGGCTTAAGATGGCCTCCATATTGCTATCTGAACAATTTGCCTCTGATTTCAAACTATGGAAAGGCTCTATTCATTCCCCTATTTTATCTCACTCCCTTTCAATATTTAGCTTAGTTTTCATTGCCTGTTACTAACAGGTATGTTGTCCACTGTGAAATTCATCACTTTTCCTCATCTACTTCCCAACCCGAGCCATAGCCTGGAGTTTAAAAAAATGTCCTTTTGTCACCATTCCTGGCCTCCTCTGGATCTATGGTTCACTTAGCACCAGGAGAAATAATGATTTTGTCTTTATTCTTCTGAGGTTATCTACTGTGGGCCATTAAAAAGATAATCATTTAAAAAAAATACCTGACACTGTGGAAGATGTATTTGAAATATCAGAAAACTGGACCCATTATGTGACATTTAGAATATATAGTGTTGTGATATATTTCTGAAATGTGCAATAGACCTTATGAATTTATATTGCATGTACTTGGCAGCTGTGTATCTTTATTATTTCTCTCACATGGATTCAAAGTTTCTGGATGATTTCTCCATTTGATTTTCCACCACTAGCACCACCTCCATATAAGCAGAGTTTTGAGCACCTGAACAGAAGAAAGGACCTGGATTTGGATGTGATGTCAAAAATAGTTAGATTCGGTTAGATTTCACATAGGAAAATGGGGGAGAGAAAGCTTTATGTTAGCTAATAGGCATATAACATATCATTGGAAGGAGTTGTTAACCTGGATCTGGGACAGTTTGGTTTGTTTTTAATCTCTTGATCACTGTATTTCAATATAATTTGTTTCCTTTGTTACCTTCTGTATTTTATTTTAGGAATCTTAAAATATTTTTTCTGGGTAGTAGAGGGGATGATCCAAGTCTGCAAAAGGGGCCCATCTTGTATAAAAGGTTAAGAACCTTTGCTAAGTCTTGAGGACCATTTTGTGCAAGTGGTAAAAAAGAAACTATTAAATATTAAACATAGCTTGAGCTAAAGGTACATATAGTGACTTGGAAGTTCATTGCATCCACCCTAATTCCTGGGACTCCCTTCCAAATCAGTAGTAAATTCAAACAAGCAGTCCAGTAAGTCAAGATCCATATTTTTTTTTGGTAATCATTACCAGTTATCTATAATGTATATCTCTGAAAATAAACCAAACCCAGGCTTTTCTCCTCAGCCCACTTTTCCAAATGGAGACCCATTGGGTCTTGCCCTTTATCTTTCTATTTTTTTACTCCATTTGTAATCAGCCCTTGAAGCAGCTATAGTTTGTTTTGCTTGAGGCTATCTTCTCACTGACTCTTCCCTAGAGCTCAAACCCCACTATTTCTATCCTCTGACCCACCAAGTTCCCTAACTTACTGACCAGTGTTTCTCTTTCCATTGTCTTATTTATTTGACTTTTTTCTTTTCTTAAACTTTTTTCTGGCCTGACCCAAATGAGAACGAAGTTCATGAGATTCCCATTCCCTCAACTTTGACCACAAAGCTTAAATTATCTTATCTTATACTCCAAAAAGATAAGAAATACTAACCTTCCTTCTTCCTTCTCTTTCTCTAAGGTATGTGTTTGGTTTTTTTAATAACTGAGCCCAAAGTTTGTATTTTTTCTTCATTCATTGATCCCTAGAAATACTAGGAATCCAAAAAGATCATAGTCCCCTCTCCAATTTCAGAATATAAGCTTTTGACCATTACTTGGTCCCTTTAAGTTATTCAAAGTTTCTTACATTTTTATTATCTTTGGTATTTGCCCCTCAAAGACTGCCAGACCTTTATTTTTATCAATGGAAATGTTGGAAAGTCATGAATTCTATCAAAAATTAAAATCCTTTCTCTGCAGAATTATGATAAATTTTATAAGACAAACATTCTTAAGCATAAACATTTTTCTTTCTGCCTTTCAGTGTGTCATATCCACTGTTTTTTTTTCTTTTCTTATAACTAATGCAGTATTGTACCAACAGTAAAGCTGTTTAGAATGTGCCTAGACACTTAATTGTAGTATTTTTTCTTTGACCTGAAAGCTCAGGTTTCTAACAATCACTTTACTGTATTGCTATACCTTGGGTTTCTCTCTGAAGGCAGCCATGGATTCTCTAAAATCTGTATTCATTTTGCTATCTTGTTCTAATATTTCTGAGAAAGTTCTTTTACATAACCTCTTAAAATATGGCACTCAAATTGTTTGTTTCTTCTTGCTTTTCATGGATCTGTAATATGACTCCTATTTTATTGTTCTGTTCCCTGTTTCCAAGGTCAGGTCTGGTACTATATATACCATGCCTTCTTCCTGTTTTTCTGGCTTCAATTTTGCATTAAATTTTAAAATGTTTACTTCATTGCTCTTTTTAAGATTCCACTGCTTTCCTATGGTCTCTTAGCTTCTATTCTCAGCTATCTAGTCTACCCCTTATCTCTTCATTTAGTAATTAATAATAGCTTTTGAACCAATTTCATAGTCCTTGTGGATATTCTGTATTTGTATCTTGGATTTAATTTGTAGCTATTGCAGAATTATTCACTTCTGAAGTTTAACCCTAAGTTGCTATTAACCCATAGCATTATCTTCTTTTATTAATAGTTTTCATTTGCTAAGTTATTTCCTCATCTTCCCAACTGGTTTCTCTCCATATAAGCCATCCTAACACAAAGGTTAAAAGGTCTGAACCGACCCTTTTGAGGGACATAGTTAAATCATTGCTGAAGGAACTTTCCACTAATAGTGATTCATGATTGTTCATTTATCCTATTACTAAACATTTTTGGCTGAATAAGTCCTCTGTGGGAGTACAGGTCAGATATGGAACATGTATGGAGCACTGAAACTAAATTTCCAAATGTCCCATTTTCTTAAAATGGCATTTTAATCTGCAATTTAGAAAAAAATATTTCTTTCACAAGAGAAAAGGCTAGTGGACACAGGTTTTTAATAAGTAATAAAATATTAGAAAACAGCCAAAATAGGGAGGAATTAAAGCTCAGATCTTGCCCTTTCTGGAACTATGAAGGTCAACACAATAAGGAATCATATCCATGAAAAAGGAATGCTACTTTGTCACCTTATAGGTACTATATATCACATGGACTACATAGGTCTTAAGGAAAGGGGATAGTTATTTGATACCCACTAGAAATGGGAAGAGACTTGCCCTGACAGTTGAGAGACATAGGTTTAATCCTATATCCCATTTTTCATGGTCTGTTAGCTTTATTTCCCAAAGTGAAATTAATTACCTCTTTTAGAACAGTAAAAGGAACTGTCATAGTAATGGTTTTCCTGTGAGGTGGCATGAAACTGAGAGACTTTATGGGAGGCATGAGGCAGATAAAATATTCCCAGAGTTGGCAACTTTCATCTCACAAGGTACCTGAGCCTTTTAAGTAGGTTCATGTTGCTCTTATAGTCAAAGCTCTGCCTTAGGACTCCTTCTTTAGTCATTACAGTTATTCATCAATACTCATCTAATTATCCCTAAAATTTTCTGCTGATCTGATTCCCTCCTCCCCTCATTATCCTCCATTTTGGTCTAAACCCTTTCCCTTTAAGAGTTAGACTCTGTCTTTCTAGAAGACAAATGAATAATCTGATAAATCCATAGCACTAATATGATAATGGTAAAAGGTTAAAGACATCCTTTTGATCTCTCCCACAAGTCTCTAGGTCACCCAGTTATTATAAAGTAAGGCCCTACCAAAAATACAACCAAATTTTATAATAAAAAACACAAACTTAATGATAGCCTTAAATATTAATGTACTGAGCTCACCTATAAAGTGGAAGAATGGCCAAATGGATGAGAAAACAAAACTCAACAATCTGCTGTGCACAAAGAGCATTCTTAAAATATATAGATAAATGCAGAGGCAAAAGAAGTGACTCTAAAATGCATCATGCTTCAGACAACTTTTTCGATGACAGTTTTAATCATGGTTTTAGATAAGGTAACAAAAAAAAACAGATACTCTCAAAGGACACACACACTCAAACCACATTTCGCCTGAAGAGACTATAAATGATAAAAGAAATCATCTTCAAATAAGTGCCAAATAGGCTAGGATCCAAGTAAACAGAGAAAAAGCTAACTGAAATGTCACTTTAATGTTCCTCTTCCTGAACTTTCCAGATAAATCTAAAAAGATAAATAATCAGGAAATTATAGATCTGAAAAGAATTTCAGGGGAAAAAAACTTGGATTTAATAGACACATGGTAATTTGAAACACCAACTCTATAATTGCATTGGTATAGAGAACCTCTAATGAGGGAAGAGCCTCTAACAATACAGATGCTGATTAGGGAAAGGAAGCATTAAAGAGCATTATTATTTTTGAACACGTGGTATCTTTATAAAATTAATCACATGCTATAGCATAAAGACTTCACAAATAAATTTAGAAAGTCAGAAATATTTAATACATATCTCAAAGATTATAAAAATAAAATAATAAACAATAAACCAAAGGATCTCTGAGGCAATAAATAATTTATAAGGTCTTTCTGTTATATGACCTTATATCAATAAAATAATAAAAATGGCCACTCACTAAATATATCCTCCATTGCTTCATCATAGTGTGGTGGTAACCTTGTATTCTTTTTTTCAGGGCTTTATTTATTTTACTTAGTTGATTGCATAGGCTTAAGAAAGTGATGGAGAAGATATTAATAATGCATATTAATCTTAAGAGCACATGCTCTGTGTGTATATGTGTATATACAGAAGTATATATAAAATGCCTTTCCATTATACCTTACCACACACATATGTTTTGTCTGTCCAATTCAACTATAGGTTCCTCATTGACAAAGAGAATGTTTATATAGGTAGATAGGTTGTTCAATAGACAGAGCACTAAGCCTGAAGTCAAGAAGACCTAAGATCATCTAACCTCAGACACCTACTAGCTGTGGGACCTTGGGCAAGAGAGTTAGCCTGTTTACCTTAGATGCTTCAATTGTAAAGTAGGGATAATTAAAATACCAATCATACAAGATTATTGCGAGGACCAAATGAGATGCTATATGCAGGTGCTCACCACCAAATAGGTTCTATGAAGATGTTTGTTCCCTTCCTTCTCTTTTCTCCTACTTCAGATGAGACTCCTACCTTAGCAGCCATCTACCCTGACCCATACCTAAAACACAAATAATCTCTACACATCTTCAACAAATACTCACCCAATCTCTTTTTGAAGATCTCCAGAGAAGAGAAAATTGCATGTTCCAGAGCTCAACACCTTTGAACAATTCCACTCATCAGGAATATTTTCCTTTCCTACCTCTTTATGACTTCCATTCTTTGCTAATGGTTCCACCTCCTATAGCATATAAGAAAAAATGCAATCCTTCCTTCACATGTCAGGCTCTAAAATTCTTATATATAGTTATTATAACTCTCTTAGGTCTTCTCCAGACTAAATAACCCCACTAGAACATCTCATAGTATTTTCTCAAGGTCAAGTCAAATTGGCAAATATTTATTAAGTTCCTTTTATATGCCAGACACAATGCTAAGTGCTGAGACTCTTACTATTAAGATTATCTTTTTCCAGGATTTCTCCTCACTAAAATATGGTGCCAAGAATTGAGCATATAATCCACTTGATGTATAACTAGGTAAAAATACAATAGAAATATTGTCCTTTTCCATTATTCTATTCAAGAGACAGCAGGGTACAGTGACTCTAGAGCCAGAGGACATGAGTTCAAGACTACCCTATGATACTATGTGTGTGATCTGGTCAAGCCACTGAAACTCTAGCCCTGTTTCCTCATCTGCAAAATGAGAAAGCTTAGACTAAATGACCTCTCTGGTTCTTTCCTGTTCTGGACCTATGATTCTAGATACAATGCCTCTTACTTTATCCTAGATTTCTATACACTTTTTAGCTGCTTTATCAGATGCATCAATTTGTATTAAATTTAGAGTCTACTAACAATACCATATCTTGATTGTAGAGACTGCCTACTATCAATGATCTTTCCATTTATTGATTGTGTTGGAGTTTTGTCAAGGGATTTTCTTAACCAAATTGATTATGTTTCAGGGGGTTGAGATCTTGTTTAGGACTTTGTATCTTTCTATGGAAGGTGTTAACATTCTATTTGGCAGGTAATGAGGCTATTCACACCTCACTGCTGATTCTTGGGGTTCAGTAATTGAGAATTATATGTTTGCCTCTGTCAATATCAGAGCTACCACTGTAGTCAGAACAAAGAAAGTGGAGCCACATATTATATACCTCCCTTGTGGAAGATACTCAGAGAAAGGAGAGACTAGAAATCTGAGAGCAAAGAGCAAACTTTGGTCTCTGGTGGGGGAAAGGTGGCAGAGAAGGCTTAATACCATCACGTTGGCATGGACCTCATATAGGAACCAGCCAACCATCCCTCACTCCTAACTGTAAAAATGGAGATTTGAACTCTGGACTCTAATTCCCACAAGTCCTTGGAACTTTTTGCTAGCTCCCAGAATTCCCTCTAATCTCCCTGAGTCCTCACCTGAGTGAGAGAACACAATGGCTATTTAAACTGACTGTACCACCTACTTTCTCTCCTTGCTTCCTCTTCCAAGCACAAGATTTAGAGTAAGTGAAATTGAATGGGCCTTTTGGCCCTCCTAGGCACCTGCTTTCTATATTTGTATTTTCTTTATTTCTTAATCTTTAATAAACCTCATAAAAATATAATACTTTGAGCAGAGAAACTAAATTTAAATGTTACAAAACCAGAGAGGCAGTGCCTTGTCCAAGAGATGGCAGCAGTAAGGGAAACTGTATAAAAACAGAAGTATACCCTAAAAGACTAGATTTATCCCTAGAGAGGCAGGCAGTAGTCATAGGAGCTGGCCATTGCACATGTTCTTAGCCACCTGCCCCAAGAAAGTAGAATTTACTTAGGACAGTTCCTGGACCTCAGCATCTAAATAAAGAAAATATTCTCTTGGTAAGGCCAAGTTCCTGGCTAGTTTGGAGACCTAAACTTCTAGAGAGAAGAAGTTCCTAGAAAATTCTGTCCCCTTGAACCCAATACTAACATCCTTGAGACTAGCGAGAAGAGTCAATCAGTCTCTAGGTCATAAGATTGGCATGATGTGCCAGTGCTCAGGTGCCACACCTTCCTACAACTACCCTGAGAATAAAATGGAATTTTCTTTTAAAAAGGCAGAGATACCATAGAGCTTTCCAATTCCTTTCTATAGGCCCAGCACAAAGGGGTAACTTCCTGCCCACAAATCATCACTAATCACTGAGACTCAACCATGTATCCTCAACAAGAAGAAACGAGGCATGTTAATAACCCTGCATGTCTATGTCCACCAAAAGATCTCTCACTAATGTCTCAAACAAATGGCTACCTCTCTCTAAGACCTCCAAATGGATCAGAGAATTTCCATCAGCAAATATATTTTATGAACCCTGGAATAAGATTTTCCACTTCTTTGACTCATTGACTCTACAGTATCATCGATATGTACACTCTCACCAATGGTATAGATCACCAGCCGTCAATGCCTTCTCATACTGTGTGATTATTTTTCGCATCAATTTATCCATCCTCCATGGATTAAACATGTGAAAATGGCATAAAAATACTTAATTTCTCCCTATTTCCTCTAGGATAAAATATAAACCTTGAAATTTAAAGCTCCCTCAAACTAAGCACCCACCTAGTCGAGTCAATAAGATTTACTGAGTTTGTACTTTGTTCCAGGTCTTGTGTTAAACTTTGGAGATACAAAGAAGAAAAAGGCAAAAGGCGGTTATTTCTCTCAAAGAGCACAAACTGTGGGGGAGGGGAATTAGTGACAAACAAATAATGTATATTCGAGATATGTACAGGATAGATTGAAATAAATCTCATGAGAAAGACCGAGTAGTAATAGAAAATAGGAAAGTCCTTGAAGAACACGAGATTTTAACTGAAACTTAAAGGCACAATGCAGAGATGAGGAAGGAGAGAATTTCAAGCTTGGGGGACAGCTGATGAAAATGCCCATAGTTGAGAAATGCAGTATCTTATACAATGAACAGTAAGAGGGGCCAGATAGTTTTATTTGGAAAATTGTATTTAATTATTTAACTTAGAATATTTTTTCATGGTTACATGATGAGGAGGCAAATTATGAAAGGACTTGAATGCCAAATAGAAGATTTTATATATGACATGAGGTAATCGGGTGCTACTGATGTTTATTGACTAAAGGAATAAAATAGTGGGGAAGATTAATTTGACAACAAGTACATGATAGGTTGGAGTAGTGAGATATTTGAGGCAAGGAGACAAACCAGTAGGCTATTGAAATTATCCAGGTATGAATCATTAAGGGCCTACACCAAAGTGGTGGCATTGTCAGAGGAGAGAAGGAAGCATATAGGAGAGACATTACAAAGGTAAAATCCAAAAGACTTGGCAATGATTGTAAATGAAGTATAAGAAAGTATGAGGAGTCAAGGATGGCACCAATTTACAAGGCTGGGTGACTTGGAAAATAATGATTTCCTTAATGATAGGAAACTTGGGGATGGTAGAAATTTCAGGGGTAAAGATAATGGGTTTAATTTTAGATTGTTAGGTTTAAGATATCTACAGGACATCCTATTCAAGACAGATGGACAATTAGAGATGTAAGTCTTGGGGTTACAAGAGAGGTTGGAACCCAATAAGTATACCTGCATATTCTTAATAAAGATAATCGAATCCATGGAAACTAATGAGATTAACAAGTATAAAAGTATAAAGGAACAAAAGAAGAAGTCTTGGGATAGAACGATAAAGGACCCTTGTTGTTAGTGGACATGACCTGTATGGAGATCCAACAAAACAAACAGAGAACAAGTGGTCAGATAAGTAGGAGAAGAATCGAGATAGATTTGTGTCGCAGAAGCCCAGAAAGAAGAAAATATTAAGAGAAAAGGTTGATTGACAGTGCCAAAGTTGGCAGAGAGGACAAGGAATGAGGATTGAGAAAGTTGATTAGATTCAGTGATTAAGAGATGATCAGTAATTTTGGAAAGAATAGTTTCAGTTGAATGATGTTTAGAAGACAGATTTTAGAGCTGAAAAGAGAATGAAAAGAAAGGAAGTGTATTTATTAATTATAGATTTACTTCTCAAAGAGTTTAGCCAAAAAATGGATGAGAAGTATGAGACAAGTCAGAGGAAATAGATGAATCAAGTGAGGATTATTTTGAGGATGTGTGAAACATAAGTATTTTTCGAGCACTAGAGATATAGCAAACAGAAAGAAAGGGATGTGTAAGAATGGGGATGGTAGAAGAGCCAAAATCCTGGAGAAGACAGGATGGGCATTGTAGAGGATTTTGCCTGGTCAAGGAAAGGGAACACCTCTTCATGTAAGACAAATACTTTGAGGAGGTGGGAGGAATCTGAGTGATGTGAGAAGAGGGAGAAAGAGGGATCTCTAGGTAAATGACCTCAATTTTTTCAGTGAAATATCAAAATAATATTTTCATTTGAGAGAGGAGGGAAGAGAGAGCACTCTGGGAGGTTTGATAAGGGATGAAAAGGTTTGGAAAATCCTCTGTAGTGAGTGGGAATAGTGAATCAATTATGGAGGTGTTAATGAGACCTTTGTTAGAGAAATTTGCTTTTTTTCCCTGCTAATTGTTTTCTTTTTAATCTTAGCTTTATCAAGTTTGTGTAAATTTTTCTGAATTTTATGTAACCAAAATTATCCACTTTATCCTCTGTGATCTTCTCTATCCTTTGTTTAGTCATAAAGTTTTCTTTCATCCCCCATGTCTAATAGGTATTTTTTTCCAGTTTCTCCAAATTATTTATGATGAAAACTTTTATATCTAGTTCAGGCTAGAGAATTTCTTGATATAAAGTGTGATGTTATATTTAATGCCACATTTTACACATATGTCATAGTCAGTCACATGATAATTAAGCATGATACATCTCTCAATCCCCCTTTATGCCAATCACAATTTCATTTTTTCTGATATTGTTAAACTTCATGATACAAAGAAATGGCATCACTGGGAGGATAGTATTATTTTAAAATATGCCTTGCCCATCCATCCAGGAAGACATTGAGGATTTTTAAAAATAATGTATAATCTCACAAATGTTCTCTTCTTTCACTTTTCTCCTTCAATTCTGGACTCAACTCATTTTTTTTTTGTATTTTCTATTCAAGATATGAATACTAATGGACCAAATCAATGGACTACCCATCCAACTAAGAGTCATATTCCAGATAAAGTTTTTTCATCCATTTAGTTTTTTCTGCATGGATTAGTAAGGATTAAAAAAGGCATTGTGTTCAGTCTAGAAGACCTTGATTCAAATCCTGCACCAGCACCCTCCTAGCTGTATGAACCTGTACAACTCATTTAACTTCTCTTTTCCATTTTCTTATATCTATAAAAAGGATGTTATACTCATTTGTCTCTAGGGCCTCTTCTTATTCTAAATCAATGATCCTTGGACTATTTTAAATGGCTGTGGACCCTATGAGGAAATATTGAAGTACTCCGAGCCTTGATGCAATCAGGAAAGCGTTATCTGCAAACAAGCACATATAAAAAGAATGTCTCATTTTTGTACTCTGCACAAAATTGCAGACTATGTCCATAAGAAGTTCAAACACTTTTTCCCAGTTGGCATCTTTGTCTTTTATGAATCCCTTGATCATGACAATCAAAAGGAACTAACAAAGTTCTCTCTGTGGCACATTTATCAAGGAATTCTGGGTGATCTTAACAGAGGAGTGGAAGGAGCCTCTTTAGAGAAAATACTTAAGGCTACATTGTGCTTTTTACTTAGTCAAATTCTATTTGAAAATTTACAAATCATAAACACATAGTGATCTTATATTTAGCCCACCTTTCAAAGATGCGACCTTCTGGAGAAAATTATTTGCCAAAGCCTGCCTGTTCTCTTCTTGTATTTTGATCAAGAATATGTTAAAATTAGGGGCAACTAGGTGGCACAGTGGATAGAATGCTGGGTCTAGAGTCAGGAAGTCTCATCTTCCTGAGTTCAAATCTGGCTTCAGACACTTCCCTAGCTGTGTGAGCTTTCCAAAGTCACTTAACCTTATTAGCTTAAAAAAAAGAATATATTAAATTTAAAATATTTCCTATGAAGATTATACAGCTAGAATCACATATTTAGAGGTAGAAGGAAACTCAAAGGTTGTCTAGCCTTATTCATTTTATATCTAAGGAAAATGAAATCCAGAAAAGTGAAGCAATTTACCTAAAATTGTACAAAATAATTATCAGAGCAAAGACTTGAACTCAGAGCATTGGACTACAAATATAGTGCTCTTTATACTATAAAATCTCTGCTTCTATTGTTTTTGAAGATTTCTTATTCTCCTTTTGTATGAAATAATGTTATTGATTATTTTTTCCAAACATATTCAATATCTTTCTCTCTGAAAGCTCTCTTGAAGATCAGTCTCTCAACATTTTCATAATTAGGTTACCTCTGGCACAGATTTCTTCCAGGTATGTTTAGTCTAGCCTGAATGCTTTTTCTAACTTAGTTTAACTCAGTGCCATTTCTTCTTAAGAAAAAGAAAACTCACTTTCTATCTTAGTAACAACTGTAAGATAGAAGGGCAATGGGTAGGCAAATGGGGTTGTCACAGCTAAGAATTGTCCAAGGTCAAATTTGAACCCATGTCCTCTCAACTCCAAGTCTGGTGCTCTATCCCCTGTGCCATTTCTTCTTTCTCATATGGAACCTTATAAAACCAATGTGTTATATTCACCTTGTAGTAGTTACACTATTACAGAAATTGAACATAGATCTCTACAAAAATGCTGGCCAGTCTTTACTAATTTTTGTCTAATTGGTGGTCATGTTATGGGAGAAACACACCCAAACTTCAAACACACCAAACTACAAACCCAAGTTCATGGCAGGCTCTCACCCCAAGAATGGGAGACTCAAAACTCGGTTTAATCTGGAAGTAAGAAAAGAATTATATTTGAAGTTGAAGAGGTTAATGGTGGTATAATAGCCTAATAGCTGGTGGAATAGTATGTGGGCTAATCAGGTAGCTTTAGGACTGATGGATAAGCCCAAGGGCTAGTAGAGTAGCCTCTCTGCTCTATGTATCTGATGGAATAGTAGTTCTCTAGGTGTGGAGTATTGACTCTAGCTTTAGCGTAGCAGCTTCCTCACAATGTGGATGAAGGTTTGCTTATTTATAATGGGGATAAATCATCTCCTATTCCAGAGATATCTTCACCTCTCCCAAAAACCCTGGAAAATGGATACAGCCAAATTCAGGTGGAGATGTGTTTGGGGTTTGACACATACATCATAGAGTAGGTTTGGGGAATTCTTCTAGAATGCCAGAGGTGTGCAGGTCCCTTGTTCCCCATTGTCTACCGTATCATCATCTGTCAATGTCACAGAGGTCTTGATGCCCTTCTGGATTGAGAATATGGGCAGCAGGGGGATGTGGTACATTGGAGGACCACTATAGGTAATTAATTATGTCTTGCAGTTCTGAACTAAAGTAAATATAGAACAATATGAGTAATTAATAAAACAGATTAGGCACAAAGCTGATGCCCAGCATTGAATATTGCAGATCCAGTACAGGTGATTGATGATAACTAATCAACAATACAGATTTTGCAATTTACACTTGACTAATGATGCATTTTATGTTTAGTGCTAACTGGTGAGAAATGCAAGATTTCAGAGTATGAGGGTCCTGTTCCTATTACTACCTCTCACTGCCCATTGGCAGCCCCTATCAGTCATCTTTGCTTCTTATTCAAATATATTCCTGGAATTGACAGTTTTAGTTGGATCATCACACCAAGCTTTTTATCTCTCCCAGAATAACCTGATCAATGGAAATCTAGTCTTTCTGTTTAACTCAAACTTGGACATATAAAATTTCCCAATTTCCTCAGTCCTCTTTACCTTCTGAATGGAAGGCTAGAGGGGAAGAGCACTAAACTCCACCCAAAACTTGCCTTTTACAGAGGTCTAGACCTGGATTTTGCAGATCACTCCACTTTCCATCTCTAATTTTGCTTGGTCTGAATTCCACAAAACAAGATGTCCCCTCATGGGTACTTCTTGGTGTGCTTCCCCTTCTCCTGATGCTCCCCCACTTTCCAGTTTCCTTGTGTATATTGCCTTCCCCAATTAAATTGTAAACTCCATGGAGGTGTGAGAGTGTTCAAGCCTTTTTCAGGGCTGCTCATCCACCTTTGGGGTATAGTTGATATCCAACTCCCATCCATGGCTCCAGGAAGCTGTAGCATATGCAGTAGCCATACCTTTCTAAGCCATCTCAAGAGACTGGATAAACCAGGTTGAGGGTAACCAATTCAACCCCATCTGTGAGTTAGGAAGATGTCTACTCCAAGTATGTGAAGTCTTTGCCCAACAGAATGGGTGGATGAAAACATTTTTTTTTCCAAACAGCCACAGACGCAGATGAAGCAGGCTCCCTGGAGTGCTTAGAGCTTAGCCAGACATCAAAGATGACAAAGTCATCTTCAGCATTCCAAAACATCACCAGACATTCTGGATTTTGTCTTACCACTGACCTTGGATGACTCCAAAAGAGAGAGTAAGGCTGATGACTATGTGCAACTCTGCACACAAAAATCCATTTCATGTACAAGTTAAAGCATCATCCAATGATGCCATTCGTCCTCTTTGAAAAGGAAGAACAAACTCCATGAGGTCAGGAACTGATTTTCTTTTTAATATTCATATCCCTAGTACTTAGCACAGGGTTTGGCACATAGTAGAACCTTAAAAATAAATGATTATTGATTTTGTTAATTCTCCCTCTATGATCCTTTATTATTTCATGAAACAATAGTACTATATAATTTCCTCTGTACAATTTTTGGAAAGAATATATTCTAATCTACTATTAATCTCTTGCTGCTTCCTATATCTCTTCTCTTGTAAAGGAGAATTAATGTTGGCTGGTTAAGGTAGTTTCTGTGCTTTGGGGGCCTTCTTGTGGCAACTGATTTTTATCACTTAAATTCCAGTGAGACCCTATGATAAACAGAATTAATGTTTTTTTTCTCCTTATGTATTTGATGTTCTGGAATGAATATCACTAGCTTATCTAATTAGATCAGGTCAGAGTTTCCCCATGCCTGAGCTGATACTTTCTCACCTTTACCCTTTCTTCTCATTTGTATTGATCCAGATCTTTGCTTTAGTCACTAGGGCAATGGATAGAGCTCTGGAGTCAGGAAGACTCAACTCTCTTAGTTCAAATCTGAATTTAGACACTTATTATCTATGTGACCCTGGGCAAGTCACTTAATCCTGTTTGCCTCCATTCTTCATTTGTAAAATGAGCTAAAGAAGGAAATGGAAAATCACTCCAATATCTCTGCCAAGAAAATCCCAAATGGTGTCACAAAGAATTAGACATGACTGAAAAATGACTGAACAACAAAGTTAATGGTCTTTCTTCACAGCATACAGCTGAATAAGGAACAATCCCCACATCATTACTCATTCATATCCTCTCCAAAATAGAATCAGTTTCATTTTTTGTGTTTTTGCTAATTGCTTACCATGACTATCTCTATTGGACTTTCTTCTTGAAAAAAAAAAAAAGCATTGGTGACATATAAAAAGGAGGAGAACACAAACCCCTTCATTTGTTTGATTTCTTAATCATGAACCACAATATTTCAACATTTTCCACCATCTTATCCCTATCTACTTTTAATGGAAATCAACATGATCAACATATATGTTGATTAAGTTGGGAATGTTTTGACAGTGAATAATTTTTCTCATTCATCAATAGACGTTGAAAAAGGTATGACTACCTTCATGGTTGTCTTTTTGCTTATGCTCACCATGAACACACACACCACAACTCCAGAGGACCAAATCTCCCAAAAATAACATTCCCTGTTGCCATTAGGATCCTCAATGAAATGAAAATTAGATCTCTAAGTCCTTTATTTGCTATCCAAGGATTTGAAGGTCCTACAGCCATCTGGCTACAACTTCTTTATGTCTTCAGGTTTATTATTAGAATATCAAAGTTGAAATTGTTCAGTTCCTCTGATAATATGTCTTTTTGGTCACTGAACAAAGATTTTACATTTTAAAGTATCAACAGTAAAATTAAATTTTAAAGACAATGAGCTCTTTCTATTAGATTGTGAGCTTCTTGAGAGCAGGGATCGTCTTTTGTTTGTTTTTGTAGCCCAGGGTTTAGCACTTTACCTGGAACATAGTAGGTGTTTCATAAATGTTTATTGATTAACTGTTAAAAAACTGTGATTCTTTGTGGACCTTGACCCCCTTTTTTTTATTGCTGTCATTATCACCATGGAAATGGAAATGGTACACTCAAGACTAAGGGATGTTTTTATTTTTTCTTTCATATGTTGCCACCAGCAAGTAGTTGACCACACAATTATACTGTGAAACAAATTATAGCCCAAATGTTAGCTATGAGTTATAGCCATTTATGTATATGGAGGAAAAGAGTGACATAGAGAATAGGGTCAGACCTGTAATTTCATGTGTGTAAGGATCTCCCAGTTTGTAAATACTCCCACTGATGCAGCTTAGCTACTTACCACTTATAGACTTAGAGAGTTGCCTGGGACACCTGGAGGTTAAGTGACTTGCCCAACAGTTGCCTGGTAGAAGTAGTCATAATTGTATGGGTCACAAGCATAGTAATAACTAGCATGTATATATAGCCCTTTAAGATTTGCAAAGCATTATACATGTTATTTTATAAAATATAATTGTATAAGATAAATTCCTATAAAATATTTGATCCTCACAACAATAGTCAGCAGATTCAGAGGTAGGACTTGAACACTGATCTTCCTGACCCTTCCTGACCCTTAAGCTGATATATTCTCATTCTCTCTATTTCTCTCTCTCTCTCTCTACCCCTCTTCTCTCTGTTCTATATTTCTCTGTTCTCTCTCTCTCTCCCCCCTCTTCTCTCTGTTCTTTCTCTGCTCTCTCTCTGTTCTCTCTCTCTCTCTCTCCTCTTTGTTCTATCTTTCTCTGTTCTCTCTCACCATCTCTCTTTCATTAACTGTCTCTCTATGTCTATCTCAGTCTTTCCTCTGCTTTCTTTCATATACATAAAGTTTCACTATGCAGAAATATGTATAAAAACATTAGCATACATAAGTATATATAATATGAAAGCATTACTATACATAAATATGTATAAGTATTATCATATATAAATATGCATGCTATTAGAGTATTACTATGCATAAATAAATATATATGTCTTGCCATATGTGTGTACTTACATAGAAACACACTGCAAGAGGTAGCTTGGAATAATAGATACAGAATCTGTCTTGGAATAAAGTAGACATGGGTTCTAGTTCTATATCTGACTTATTGAGTGTGTGACACTGGGCAAGTCACTTAGCACTTTCCAGTGCCTCCATACAGTTCTCTAAAAATACAAGTTTTATATCTATATAATTTACTTATACATAATATATATACATAAATATGCATATATTATAATTCTTTCCATTTTGCTTGTCTAATTAATTTCTGAATTCTTGAATTCTGGGAAAAATTTCCCCATGCAGGAGACTGATGTAAGTGTAGAGTAACTGATGGCTCCAATGTCATGTAAACAGAAATGACTCTCTGTGTCCCTAATGTATGATGAACATGAATACCTGGCCATAGGCTGAGAATGGAAGATGATCTCCCTCTCTCTTTAAGCCCCTCAACTATTTTTAATGCTCTCAAACCCCAAAGCTTGGGTCAAGAAATGAGCCAAGAAGAAGGTATCTTTATCCTCACCAATTAAAAGACAGGAAATCATGAACCAGAAATGGAGAAATGAGGTTCACAGTTATCACAGTTATAACCCAAGAAGAAAACGTATTTTTTTAAGAAATAAACTTTTATTACTGCTGCCAATGACTTAAAACCTCACCTGGATGACAGTGTTTACACTGGCATGCCAGTGTTCGACATGAAAGGTTTAGCAGTCCTTAATCAATCAATCCACTGGTCAATCAGACACTTTTATAAAGCATCTATTTTGTTCCAGGTACTGGGGGTGCAAGTACAAAGAATGAAACAATTCCACTCATAAGATGTTTACATTCCAATGGAGATAAACAAGAAGTACATGTAAAAATATGCATGAAACAACCACAAAATTACTATGTGCAAGTAAACACAAAGCTATTAAATAGAAGATCATTTGGGAAGGGAGGCATTGAGAGATGAGAGGGTCAAGAAAGGCTTCATGAAGAAGATGGTACTTAAACTGTATCTACGAGGAGTTGGTGGCCTCCAGGAGGCAGAGGTAAGGAGAGAGTGCATTCCAGGCTTGTGGTATAATGAATGTAAAGGCAACGATATGAAAGATAGAATGTTAGGAGTGAGAAAAAGAGAGAGAGAGAGAGAGAATGCCCATTTCACTTGATTGCATGTTGCATGAGGGGGAAGTAATGTCTACTAACTAGAAAAAATAGTTTGGGCTCAGGTTTGTGACTTTAAAAGTGAAATGGAGCATTTATAGGGTTTTTTTCCCTAGATATAATGGGAAGCCACTGGTGTTGATTGAGTAGGAGAATCACATGGTCACATCTGTGTTTAAAGAAAATTACTTTGGCAGCAATGTGTGTAGGTTTGACTGGAGTGATGAGAGACTTGAGTCAGGGAGACCAATTAGGAAATGATTGCAGTAATCTAGGCAAGAAGTGATGGGAGCCTCAACTAAGATGATAGCTATGTGATTGGAGAGAAGATATCATAAAGGTCAAAATGGCATTAATTGTCAACTGATTGGACATGAAAGGTGAGAGAGTGAAAAGTCAAAGATAAAGCTGATGTTACAATCCTGAGTGACTAGAAGAGTCATCCAGGTACCTCTGACAGAAATGAGGGCATCTGGAAGAAAGAAGGGAGCATTTGGGGGGAAAGATAATGAGTTCAGTTTGGGACATATTAAGTTTGCTATAGAAGGATGTGCTTCTCATATGGAAACACTCCAGGAGTCCTCCAACAACCACATTCTTCATCTGCATTTATTTTTGACCTGAGACTTGAATTGGCTAGATTGAATCTTTTAATAAACCTCAACAGCAAGTTGATTATGTTTAGAGTCATTTTATCACTTCCTTTATATGGCCGCATAGTAATCTGCATAGAAATGAGATACTGATCATCTTCCTAACTTCAGGTTACTACTCCTTGCACCACTCATGGTAAGTCTATCCATATTTAAATACCTCATCCTGGTACAACAGACATGGTCTGTTTCTGAGACCACATCTGAAGCTAGTCCAGCTTACTAGGTTATCAGAGCTTTGTGCGCCATGGACATGACTTTACAGATCCAGAGGATACCTCCTTACCATAGTGTAGCAACAGAATAAGACTTAGTTTGAGAGATTTGACATTGCCCTTGGATTTGATTAGATGAGCCCCATAGATCCAGCCTGTTAAGTCCTTTTTTGTGATAGTTAGAGGAACATGACTATCATCCAATATGTCAGCATCCCTAGGTGTTTTACATCAACTGTTAATTTAATATCTTCACCATCTACATCTTTAACTAAGGCATTGATAACAGTGTTAAACTGTTATTTCTGGGGCATACCACTAAAGCTTTTTCTCCAAAGAGCCATCAAACTATTGCTGCTTACAGTTCTAAATATACCTAACTGTACTATCAACTAGGGAATATTTCTGAATTTTCACCTACAACAACAGGTTAAGAGACTTCATCAAATGTTATGTGAAATCTTAGTATAATATATCTACAGAATTTATCTGAATTACCCATAGAGTAGCATTTTCAAAAGGGAAAATGAGATTGGTCTACTATCTCCTCTTCTTCATTAAGCAGATTGGCAGAGATGTCTCTGCTTCTCTTTCCAAATATTCCATTCCTTTAATAATCAATTCTAAATTTTTGACAAAGAACAGAGACAAGACCACTGATTTATTCTTTTTAAATTCTATCATCTATCTTCCTCTTTTTCTGAAAATTGGAATGACATTTGTATGTCTCTTGCCCTTCAGCCTCTTTCATATTCACCATCATCTTTCAAAGATTAATAATAGTGGCTCAACAATTACATCTACCAATTCTTCCAGTATATACACTGGATACAATTTCTATGGCCCCAATATATCAAATTCATTGTGAACAACTATTCTTGTTTCATTATTTATCTTGAATTTCAACTTCCCACCTCTCTACCTCCTCATTTGTGTTTAGCATCAACTTCTCAATAGTCATTTCCAATCCAAGAGTCATTTACCTTGGTAGATAAAACAGAAGCAACATTTTTAAAAAGATTTGAGTAGTTCTGCCTTCTATTTGACATCTCTTACCATTATCTCATCCCTCTGAGCAGTGGCCTAGCTCTTGTTTTATCTTCCCCTTATCCCAAATTCTGTTCAAAATGCCCTTTTTCTTGTCATTAGAATTTATGGCCAACCTCAGCTCATTTCCAACTTGATCTTTCTTGATCTATTCCTACATAACAGTACTAATGTGTTAGGTTTAACCTCAATTACTTGCCCTTGCATCCATCTTCTGTAGACATATTTTATAAATCTGTACTGGTGCCTGGTTAGAAGACACATGATATCATAAGTCATAGACCAAAAATAAAGTATGGGGGAGGAAGTCACCTGTGGTTAAACAGACCTTAAAAGGAGAAGAACTCAGGATGGTAATAGGGACAACTCAGCCAGAACAATGCCAACAGCACATAGCATTCATATACTTATTCATAATGTTTATTACTCTCCTTTCCTTTATAGGGTATGGCAATAAAACAGAGTGGAACCTCATAATACTTCATGAGCTGCAATGAAATGATCAGGGCCTGCACTATCCATTCTCTCCAGTATTTATTTAATCACAGTTTCATTCAGGCTTCTGCTCAGCCCACAGATATACCACCTGCAAAGAAGAGGGGAAGGAACAGGAGGAAAGATCAGGGAGAAGAAAAGCAAGGAAGAAGGAAAAAGAAAAAGACAGGAGATGGAGAGATGCAAAATAAGAAAGGGGAGTAAGAAGGAAGGAAAGGAGGAGAAGAGATGAGTGAGCATAAAGAAAAGATAGAAGAGAGGGAGAAAAGAGGAAAGGAGAGAAGTAAAGGCAGGAAAAGGAAGGAGGGGAGAAGCTGCTAAAAGAATGAAAGAATTGCATCATTTCCAAAATCCACTAGTCCCTGGTATCTATGCATTCCCTCTTTCTTTCTTTTCCTCTTATTCTCCCTATATCTTAGTCTCTAGCCTCATGAAGAACAACATCTATTTGGCAGATGCAAAAAAGGGGGGGAAATTTGAGCTGTGAGTCTAAAACCAAAAACAAGGATGAATGAAGAAGATTGGGAAAGAAAGTCAAGGAGAGCAGAGGGAAGGCTTTGGTGAGAGCCAGGAAGAGCCTGATTAGCTCTGTGGCATAAAGGGAAGTGAGAGTTGAAAATAATGTCAAAGTACAAACCAAAGAGAACGGAATGATGGCAATGCCTTCTACAGAAATAGAGAAGTCAGGAAGAGGGTAGACTTGGGGGTAAAGGTGATGAGGTTAGAGGAACAGAGAAGGGGAGTTATTTACCCAAGTCCACATAGGTAGAAAGTGACAGAGCTAGTATTCCAACCAATTATCTGACTCCAAATATTGTTTTATTTCATAGCGCCAAAGAATAGGATTTATAGTTGTAAGTTACTTTAGCTGCCAACTTCCAACCACATTCAAATCACTTCCACAAGCTTTTATTTAGTGTACATGATGAATAAGGAACTAGGACACACTGAAAATCAGGCCCTGTTCCAAAACACCTTACATCCCACAGAGTCCAAACTGAAGACCAGGAACCAAAAATGACATTGTAGAAGGCATAGAGAGAGCAAGTAGAACCCAGATGCCCTCATTCCAGAGCCAGTGTTCTTCCTGGTCTGTCAAGTATTTATTAAGGGTCCTTCGTGCCCAGCTCTGGGGTTGGAACTGCCCTAGCAAAGAAAGAAATAATCCTTCCTTACAAGAGGTTTACATTCCACCAGTTGAGCCATTCAGAATAATGGGATCTCATTGCCATTTTATTAAAGAAAATCCTAGAAGAGATCTGTAACTCAGGATACCAGGGCAACATGGATTGAGTATAACTGAAATGGAAAGCCAATAACTATGCATATGTTTATACACACTAAAAGAGCTAGCTGAGTCAACCTTTGACCAAGCCAGTGACTCCATTCCTCCTCCCTATTGTTGTTTTTCTTTTTTTTTTTTTTAATCTTTACCTTCTATCTTGGAATTGATACTGTGTAGTCGTTCCATGGTAGAAGAGTAGTAAAGGGTAGGCAATGGGGGCTAAGTGATTTGGCCAGGGGAACACAGTTAGGAAGTATCTGAGATCAGACTTGAACCCAGAACCTCTCATCTCAAGACCTGGTTCTCAATCCACTGAGCCATTTAGCTACCCCCTTTTTTAATTGTGTTTTATTTTGCCACAGAAATCTAAAAACCAGCAAAATGCCATCTATCCTACCACACTAAGCTTGAATGTGCCATCTGTCAGGGAAATAAACTAATGAAATTGGACAAATCATTCCCCCGTATGGGTTTTAGTTTTCTTTTCTGTAAAATTCAGGAATTAAATCTGGTGATCTCTAATATCCCTTCCTATGATCCAACTCTAAATCCTACTGTCACTAATGCTTGTAGTAAGAGGCTTGGGGCAAACCTGGAGTTCTCAGTTAGGAAAAGAGAAAGCTTCAGGGACTGATCTTCTTTAGTTTTCTCTCATTTCCATCACAATGAATTTGGAATTTAGCTAAAGGCTTGGACTTGAGTGGAGATGCCAGGCTGTGTAAGTATTGATCAGGAAGAGAGGTAAAAATGGGGTCAGAAGGGAGCCCGAGTACCATCCTAGAGGCAGCAAAGGCTCTAAAGATAAGATGTTTAGGGAAGAATGATCATGGTCAGGTTGGAGCTAGGAATGACACCACCAAAAAACCTGATAGACCTTCTAACACAAGAGTGTTAGGTCTGGTTCAGTTCTATAAGACATATCACAAATATGTGAATTCATAGCCCAAATTTCTTTGTTTTGACTTTAATGGTTCTATGACCTGGCAGGAGACATGTGTGTGTGTATGTATTTATGTGTGTAGAGGAAGGTAACAATCTGAATCTATCTTTGCCTTTTACAGTAGATGGAGGCAGGTATAGGAGAGAATATTTTTCCATGTTTCTGAGACATTCCCAAACCTATAAATCTAATGATGGCTTTCCCCCTTAGTCATCACTAATCCATGATGGATGCCTAGTCTTGGAAAATATGACTCCATGCGTGTCCATGAAACCTCCCTCTCCCTGAGACAATGGTCCTTCTTAGCTTCTGCACACGCTCATGCTTCTTCTGCTAGAGCCATGCCCTATTGATTTCCTGTACCAGTTTCTATGGTGGGGTAGTTATAACTAATAATCAATCATTCAACAAACATTGATTAAGCATTACTATGTTCTAAGCACTGGGAATACAAACATGCCAGCCTGTAAGTTTTATAAAATATCAAATTATTGGTCTGAGCCAGGATTTATTGGTCTGTGAGAGCTCAAGCCAGTATCTCGTGTAGTAACCATTTTCTAAAATAGTCTTAGGTTTCTACTATTAGTGGTGCAATAACTTTTTAGCCCTCACCAAGGACAAATCTCTTTTAGAGCTCAACTGGCCGAATTTATTGCAATAATCTAGTTCAGAAAGAAATCACCTATTAACATGCCACATCTCCCAGAATATGATATTTTTATTATTTTCATAATTATTCAACAATATTATAACCTAATGAGTGAATCCCTGTTTTATACTTTTATATATCACAATTTACATAATTTAAAACAATGCTTTACTATAATATTGATCTTCATAGTAGCTATTATCTTTCATATCATCATATAGCATATAGCCATAGCTTATATGAAAGAAAAGAGCATCTCCTTTGATATTCACTACAACCTTAAGTGATTGAACTCCTTGAAGAGAGAGATTGAATAGTATAAAGAACACTATTCAGAATTAAGGCAGTTTGGTTTAGATCTCTGCCTCTCACATTTATTAGCTATGTGACCTTGGGGCGTCACTTTTATTTTCTGTAAAAGAAGTCTCTAGGCCTCAGTTTCCTCATCTGGAAAGTGAGGAGGGAGGTTGGACTAGATGACCTCCTAAGTCCTTTCCAGTTTTTGATCTATGAACTTAAATACTATTGCCCCCATTTGACAGATGAGAAAATGTCAGCTTTCAAATACTGAATGCCTAAGCCAGCAACAAAGAACCAACTGGCTCTCTGTCTAGGATTCTGTGCCTTGTATGATTGCATTTTCTTTTGCCAGATGGATCCTTTTTTTCATAAAATATTGGTATCAGATACATCCATCCTTCATATGGTATTGATTAATTGACAGTTTCCCTGGCAGAGAAGACAAAGGACAGAAGCCAGGATAGATAGTTCTCTCATGCCAGCTAGCAGACCAAACCCTTCAAAGTACATTCCATGCATTGGTGATGCTCACCCTATTCATCAACATAATGAGGCACAAAAAGAGAAGAATTCAAAATGACTACAGACCCTACAAACCTACTAATTTATGTGCTATAACTAGGTAATATCTCTATTTTTAAGCTCCCAGAAACAAAGCTCTATGAGGCAATGTTTTCTTAAAATCAAGCTTAATCTAAGAGTGTATGTATGTGTGTGTGTTTTTACACCAGAAAGAGTTATTCAAATATTTTTAAGAGCTCAGTTTCTCCAAATTAAAAAGATAATTAAGTTCTGAAAATGTAAGTGATCCATCTGACACATGGAGAGAAAATGGTTATTAATTTTATACTAATTACAATACAATCCCAGTAGGAGTCAAAGAGGTAAATGAGACACCTGATGAACAGCCTTAAGAAGAATTCTAAATGTCTTTTTCCACCCCTGTTGAGAAGAGATATACAAGATGAAAGAAATGTGGCTTAACGGTATTTCCTGGGAGAATAATCTGGGGCTTTTGATAGACCAAAAGTGCAAGATAAGTCAACACTAGGACATGGCGGGCAAATCAATCAACAAGGAGGTGATGTGACTAAAGGATGCATGCATGGAAATAGTGTGCCCAGAACAGGGAGGTAAGAGTCCTCTGGTAGTCTACCCTGGTCAGACCCATCTAGAATATCATGCTCATTCTTTGGTTCCATATATTCAAAGATATTGACAAACTGGAGGAAATCCAAAGGATGCTGACCAAGTGGGAAAGGGAAATTGATACTGTCATACAAGAATTAATAGATAAAGCTAGGGATATTTAGTCTAGAAAAGAGTTGACTCAGAAAGGGGAGGATCACTGTATTCAAAGAGGGCTATCATGTTAAACAAAATTTGGATCCAGAAGAATGTTCAGAGCATGTTCTTCACTTGCCAAAATTATGGAAGCCTCATAATATTTGGTGGGGCGGAATGGCAACACCTTCCTAAAAAGAGGACCAGGGCCTAAATACAGGCAAAATGTAAATGCAAGGGAAGACAAAATTTCTTTGGAGCACCAAAGCCCAAGGTCCAGAGACAGATTCAATCAACCAATTAATGACCACTTCTTAATGTGCTCATGAGGTAAAGATCAAATGATACATTTGTAAAGTGCTTAGCATAGTGATTGACTCAGTCTAGGCATTTAATAAATGTTTGTTTCTTTCCTTCCAACCTTGACTGTAAAAACTACAGATAACAGATGAGCATGAGAAGATACTAAAGGTGTTTTCATGAGTGTGCTGGTGTTTATAAATGGCTCTCCAGGTGAAAATGTTCACATAAAACACTAAATTCAATCTTCATCTTTAATATTTCCTCCATAGACTTCATAAATGTGCAAATCAACAAAACTATAAATCAAGCCCTGATTTGTAATGTTTGCCAATTTCTGAAGTATAAATGTTAACACTGAAAACCTACCAACCAGCTTTCTTGACCAGGTTCAAGCTAGCTTCAGCATACTCCTGGATGTAAACCTTATTCCCATATGGGGAAAGATATCTTTTGAGCAGATGTACTATTCTAACAAAATTTCCCAGCAGGCAACAAGATGATGGGGTCATTCTGGTGGTAGGAGGTGTAGCATCAAAGATATTATTCCAGTGTGTAGGTTATCCAATCTCTTTGCTCATCAAATTGGAAGTGCTATACAATAGATATTTGCTAGAAGGGCCCTTTGAATACATTTCAGAAATACATTATAAACTACTAACTGGAAGTGATGTATAAGGAAAATCCATGAAGCTGGAAAATTTCCTTCAGCAATATTTAGGCAGCCTTGGAAGGAACTGAGTCAGTTTGGAAAGAGCAATTTCCCCAAGATTATTATTTCATTCCCCTGGGGCAGGGGCCAATTAGTTATGAAATCTATTTTCCAGAAAAATTGGCCTACTTGACCTTCTTCAGATAAGGCATTACATCTCTCACCTCCATGACTTAGCCCAAGCTTCCTTGAATGCCCAAAACTCTCTCCCCTCCTTACCCTTGGCTCTTGGAATCCTTAACTGCCTTCAAAGCTGAAGCACATCTTCCTACGTAAATCAGGAAAGAGGACTGCCTGTGGATATATGTTGCCTTCTTCAATTAGCTGCAGTAAATTCCTTCAGGTGGTAAATCCTACGGATTCCTGCTAATTCCAGTTGTTAGTTCTTCACATGAATAAAGTATTTTGTATTTAACTTGTCTATAGATTCTCCTCTCTCTAAGAGATTTCCCCCTCAGGTGTGAGTATTAGACCCAGTTGGAGGGTACACAAATAGGATTGAGAATAGATGTCCTCTACCTGCTGCTGGCAATTTAACTCTGATAGATCTTGATCACATTTAGTGGTCAGAAAGTATATGATCCATAAAAGGATCCAAAGTGACCCATCTGATGCCCAAAATGGAGCTTTTGTGAACACAAACCCTCTACTGTTTTTTTTAACCCTTACCTTCCATTTGAGACTCAATACTTTGTACTGGTTCCAAGTCAGAAGGGCTACAAAATGGAGTTAAGGTGACTTGTCCAGGATCATGCAGCTAAAAAGTGAGGTCATATTTGAACCCAAAATCTCTCATCTCCAGGCTTGGCTTTCAATCAACTGAGCCTCCCAGCTATTTACAAACATATTCCCATTGCAGATTGTAATATCCAAACAAGTAGATGAGAATGAAGTTGGACCTCACCTCTGCTTCCTGCCTTCATTGTCTTTCTTCAAGATTTGGCTCAAATCTTACCTTCTGCAGGAAATCTTTTCCAGTACTTCCCACTGATAGTGGCTTCTCTCTGAGATTACCTTCCATTGTCTCTGTTTATATCTTGTCTATATTTAGTTGTTTGCATGCTTCCTCCCCTCACCCCAATTAATTGCAAGCTGCTTGAGGACAAGCATCATGTTTTGATCTTTCTTCATATCCCCAAAACTTAACAAAATGTTCTCAGTAAATACCTATTGGCTGACTGACTGATTGAAGTCCCAACAGGTCTGGTGTTGATTGAAGTGGAAAGTCCTGGGGTACTTCAGCAGAGAAGCTAAATAAGTCAACAAAGAGGAGCCTGGGAATAAAGTAACAGTACTTCTCTACCCCCTTCAAGATAAGAAGAGGCTACAGACCTTGCTGCATACCAATCTCCAAATAATTTCTCTATAGCTTGCAAGATACTTGAGGGCAGGGACTATCGCCTTTACATCCCTAGCACCTAATCTGATGCCTGGCATTTAAGAAGTGCTAATGCATGTTGATTGAGCTATCCATCCAGTTACCTCACCAACCTACTTGCATAATGTTCCTGAAAAAATCTATCAGGTCTAAGGGAAAAGGACCTACCTGTGTCAAGTATTTTGAGCAACTCTTTTCCATCACTTGGAGAGGGGATGAACAAATTGTGGCATATGTGGTTGCAATGAAATGCTATGGCACCACAAGGAACAATGGAATAGGATAAGTTCAGAAAAATCTAGAAAGACTTGTATGAATTGATACAAAGTGAAGAGAGCAGGACCAGGAAAATGTACACAGTAGCAAGAATGTTATACAATGAAAAACTCCAAAACACAAAACCATTATAAGCAAAGCAAGTCTTTGAGATAACTGCAAGGAATTTGTGAAGAAATGGTACCCATAGTCAAAGAAGGAACTATTGGAATGTAATGTGAGTGCAGATCAAAACATGTCATCTTCCACTTTATTTCATTGATGAGATTTCTATTGCATGTGTGATGTGTCTTCTATTATGATATAAGCAATATGGAAATATGTATTACATGAAAGTATTAGTATAACATATCAGACTATTCACCACCTAAGGTGGGGGGGTAGGGAGGGAGAAATCTGAATTTTAAAATATCAAAAAATTTTCAAAATTATTTCTACAGGTAACTGAAAAAATATTTTAAAAAATAAATCCATCAATTCCTTTTGAAATTGGAATGTCTCCAATTTGATGCATATGTGAACATGGATTAAGTATAAGTGGACAAGTCCAATCAAATAAGAATTTAAGTGCCAATTATGTTCAAACTTCTGTGCCAGACACTGAGGCTACAGAAGAAGAAAAAACTACCCCTGCCTTCAAGAAACTTATAGTCAGTAGAGGGGAAGTGGGGGCAGAGAATGGTCAGGTAAGGATTTCTATAGGAATTGGAACCTGATCAAAATTCCCTGCCAGGGCTGGTTCAACATTAGGAAAACCATCCACATAATTGACCACATCAACAAGCAAACTAGCAAGAACCACATGATTATCTCAATAGATGCAGAAAAAGCCTTTGATAAAATACAACACCCATTCCTATTAAAAACACTAGAAAGCATAGGAATAGAAGGGTCATTCCTAAAAATAATAAACAGTATATATCTAAAACCAACAGCTAATATCATCTGCAATGGGGATAAACTAGATGCATTCCCAATAAGATCAGGGGTGAAACAAGGATGCCCATTATCACCTCTACTATTTGACATTGTACTAGAAACACTAGCAGTAGCAATTAGAGAAGATAAAGAAATTGAAGGCATCAGAATAGGCAAGGAGGAGACCAAGTTATCACTCTTTGCGGATGACATGATGGTCTACTTAAAGAATCCTAGAGATTCAACCAAAAAGCTAATTGAAATAATCAACAACTTTAGCAAAGTTGCAGGATACAAAATAAACCCACATAAATCATCAGCTTTTCTATATATCTCCAACACAGCTCAGCAGCAAGAACTAGAAAGAGAAATCCCATTCAAAATCACCTTAGACAAAATAAAATACCTAGGAATCTATCTCCCAAGACAAACACAGGAACTATATGAACACAACTACAAAACACTCGCCACACAACTAAAACTAGACTTGAGCAATTGGAAAAACATTAACTGCTCATGGATAGGACGAGCCAATATAATAAAAATGACCATCCTACCCAAACTTATTTATCTATTTAGTGCCATACCCATTGAACTACCAAAATACTTCTTCACTGATTTAGAAAAAACCATAACAAAGTTCATTTGGAAGAACAAAAGATCAAGGATATCCAGGGAAATAATGAAAAAAAACACATATGATGGGGGCCTTGCAGTCCCAGACCTCAAACTATATTACAAAGCAGCAGTCATCAAAACAATTTGGTACTGGCTAAGAAACAGAAAGGAAGATCAGTGGAATAGACTGGGGGAAAACGACCTCAGCAAGACAGTATACGATAAACCCAAAGATCCCAGCTTTTGGGACAAAAATCCACTATTCGATAAAAACTGCTGGGAAAATTGGAAGACAGTGTGGGAGAGACTAGGAATAGATCAACACCTCACACCCTACACCAAGATAAATTCAAAATGGGTGAGTGACTTAAACATAAAGAAGGAAACCATAAGTAAATTGGGTAAACACAGAATAGTATACATGTCAGACCTTTGGGAGGGGAAAGGCTTTAAAACCAAGCAAGATATAGAAAGAATCACAAAATGTAAAATAAATAATTTTGACTACATCAAACTAAAAAGCTTTTGTACAAACAAAACCAATATAACTAAAATCAGAAGGGAAACAACAAATTGGGAAAAAATCTTCATAGAAACCTCTGACAAAGGTTTAATTACTCATATTTATAATGAGCTAAATCAATTGTACAAAAAATCAAGCCATTCTCCAATTGATAAATGGGCAAGGGAAATGGATAGGCAGTTCTCAGATAAAGAAATCAAAACTATTAACAAGCACATGAAGAAGTGTTCTACATCTCTTATAATCAGAGAGATGCAAATCAAAACAACTCTGAGGTTATCACCTCACACCTAGCAGATTGGCTAACATAACAGCAAAGGAAAGTAATGAATGCTGGAGGGGATGTGGCAAAGTAGGGACATTAATTCATTGCTGGTGGAGCTGTGAACTGATCCAACCATTCTGGAGGGCAATTTGGAACTATGCCCAAAGGGCGACAAAAGAATATCTACCCTTTGACCCAGCCATAGCACTGCTGGGTCTGTACCCCAAAGAGATAATGGACACAAAGACTTGTACAAAAATATTCATAGCTGCGCTCTTTGTGGTGGCCCAAAACTGGAAAACGAGGGGATGCCCATCAATTGGGGAATGGCTGAACAAACTGTGGTATATGTTGGTGATGGAATACTATTGTGCTCAAAGGAATAATAAAGTGGAGAAGTTCCATGGAGACTGGAACAACCTCCAGGAAGTGATGCAGAGCGAGAGGAGCAGAACCAGGAGAACATTGTACACAGAGACTAATATACTGTGGTATAATCGAACGTAATGGACTTCTCCATTAGGGGCGGTGTAATGTCCCTGAACAACTTTCAGGGATCCAGGAGAAAAAAAACACCATTCATAAGCAAAGGATAAACTATGGGAGTGGAAACACCGAGAAAAAGCAACTGCCTGAATACAGAGGTTGAGGGGACATGACAGAGGATAGACTTTAAATGAACACTCTAATGCAAATACTATCAACAAAGCAATGGGTTCAAATCAAGAAAACATCTAATGCCCAGTGGACTTACGCGTCGGCTATGGGGGGTGGGGGGGAGGAAAAGAAAATGATCTATGTCTTTAACGAATAATGCTTGGAAATGATCAAATAAAATATATTAAAAAAAAAATTCCCTGCCAGTATGTCTACCTCCCTCAACTCTCTCCCTAATAGAGTCCATCTTGCATTTAACCATAGAAGTGATTTTCCTAATTCCTAATTTTCCTAATATACAGGTCTGACCAATTCCCCACTATCTCCCCCACACCACTCCCACTCAATACATTCCAGTGGCTCACAATCTTCTCCATTAAATACAAATAAATACAAAATCATTAAATACAAATACATTAAATTAAATATAAAATCCTGGCATTCAAAGACCCTCATCATACAATCTGATTTCCTCCTTAGGGCTCATATTCTAATCAATTGGACCTCTCCATGGTCCCATGTTTTTAGGAGGAACTATATTTTTACTGCCATCTCTACCCATAGTAATTTTTTAAACTGTTTTTATCCTTGAGTTAAGGTCTCCAGGAATCCCCCTTTTTCTAAAGGTTTTTTTTTTAATTTTGAAAATTTTAATTAATTGATTTAGAATATTTTCCATGGTTATAAGATTCATGTTCTTTCCCTCTCCCCCTTCCCCCCCTCCATTAGCCAATGAGCAATTCCACGGGATTTTAAATGTGTCATTGATCAAGACCTATTTCCATATTATTAATATTTGCACTAGGGTAATCCCTTAGAATCTACATCCCTAATCATATCCTCATCAACCCATGTGATCAAGCAGTTGTTTTTCTTTTGTGTTTCTGCTCCCACAGTTTGTCTGGATGTGGATAGCATTCTTTCTCACAAGTCCCTCAGAATTGTCCTGGATCATTACATTGCTACAAAATCCATTACATTTAATTGTACCACAGTGTATCTGTTTCTGTGTATAAAGTTCTCCTGGTTCTGCTCCTTTCACTCTGCATCACTTCCTGGAGGTCGTTCCAGTTCACATGGAATCCCTCCAGTTCATTATTCCTTTGAGCACAATAGTATTCCATCACCAACAGATACCACAATTTGTTCAGCCATTCCCCAATTGAGGGGCATCGCCTCATTTTCCAATTTTTGGCCACCACAAAGAGCACAGCTATGAATATTCTTGTACAAGTCTTTTTCCCTATTATATCTTTGGGGTACAAAACCAGCAGTGCTATGGCTAGATCAAAGGGCAGGCAGTCTTTTAAAGCCCTTTGGACATAGTTCCAAACTGCCCTCCAGAATGTTTGGATAAATTCACAACTCCACCAGCAGTGCATTAATGTCCCAATTTTACCACATTCCCTCCAACATTTATTACTTTCCTTTGCTGTCATCTTAACCAGTCTGTTAGGTATGATCACACTTGTTTTGATTTGCATTTCTCTAATTTTAAGAAATTAAGAACACTTTTTCATGTGCTTACTGATAGTTTTGATTTCTTTATTTGAAAATTGCCTATCCATGTCCCTTGCCCATTTATCAATTGAGGAATGGCTTGATTTTTTGTACAATTGATTTAGCTTCTTATAAATCTGAGTAATTTTTCTAAAGGTTTTTAAATCTCTTTTCAGTAGGGCCTCTCAAGAGATCCAGTGGTTTGGCTGAACAACCTATTCAGATAGCTAGAGCAGAGTTTTAATAAATGAGGCTTAAAATCTGAAGACTATCTTTCCTTTACTCCTATTATTAAATTAATTAATTTTTTCTTTCTCCTCCTTTGAAATTTTTTACAAGCTCACTTCTTTTTCTTAGTATTGCCTCTTTAATGACAAAAAATTATTGACAAAAACATACTTTTATATGTTAAATAAAACAAAACAGAGTGGAGCAGCTAGGTGCCTCTCTGGATTGAGAGATTGTAGGTCCAGTATTGATTCTAAGACAAAAGTCAAGGGTTTCTATTTAAACCCAATTACACACCCCAAAATAAAAAGAATTTGATTAAATATAATTCAAAAGTGGGGTCCAGGGCAAACCAAAAATATATATGGCATCCTCCACTCTGAGGACCCTGCCCCACCCTTCCCCATGAGAATAAACTTTTCTTGAGGGAAATACTTCCTCAAAATGGAAGTATTTCTGGAAAAGTAGATGCTTTCCAGCCTCCCTTATAGCCCCAACTCCAAAATGTCTTTCCAGACTCTGGAGTACTTCCTCTCAACTTCTCCCTCTTTATAGGTAAGTCACCCCAGGATTTCCTATGCTCTCACACAAGAAATTCAGATCCACAAAACAATACACTGAATCCACTACATGTAGAAGAAAAAAAATTCACAAATTTTTGGGGTGAAATGTCTAGTAGGCAAAAACCAAGGAGCACTTCAAAGTCCCTTTGTGGACCAAACCATAATGATTGGAATTCTCAAGAGACAGTTTCTTTTTTTTTTAATTCCTACCTTCCTTCTTGGAATCAATACATTGTATTCCAAGGCAGAAGAGTGGTAAGGGCTAGGCAATGGAGGCTAAATGACTTGCTTAGGGTCATAGCTAAGAAGTGTCTGAGTCCAGAGTTGAACCCAGGTCCTCCAGTGTCTAGGCCTGGCTCTCAAACCACTTAGCCACCTAGCTGCTTCCAAGGCAATATTTCTTTTTTATCTGTAAATTTTATTTTATTTTTAATTTTTTCCATGGTTACATGATTCTTGTTGTCTTCCTCCCTTCTTCCCTCTGCCCTCCTGAAGCTGATAAAGAATTCCACTGGATTATACATATATACATGTATATATATATTTATATATATATATGTATGTGTGTGTATAAAATCACTCAAAACCTATTTCCATATTATGCATTTTTTGTAATAGAGTAATCTTTTAAAAACAAAACCCCAGGTCATATACCTGTATAACTAAATGATAAATCATATGTTTTTCTTCTGCTTTTCTACTCCCACAGTTCTTTCTTTAAATGTGGATAGCATTCTTTCTCATAAGTCCCTCAGGATTGTCCTGCATGTATGCATTGCTCCAAGATAGTATTTCTTAATTTTAAAATAATATATTTTTGAATAGTCAAAACATCTTAATTATGATCAAATAAGTCTCCCAACTACTATAAAGTAAATAGAAACTCCTGCCAGGTACCTTTATGCATTTTAGGGAGCTCACTATTCAATTCCTCTCTTGAACATTCCAAAACAGTTCTAAGTGGTAATCAGTTAATTAGGATGTGATCCATCAAAAAAAAAAAAACTCAGCCCTTCCTAAAACTGACAAGTGAAGTTTTGCATGTACACTGAAAAATTATCATTGCAAAACTTTTCTGTTAGCCAGAATCTGTGAATGGACCACGTTCCTAATGACAAAGAGAAGGCAAAAAATTCTATAAACTGAATGGATTCAGTCTGAAACCTAACTAAGGTATTCTACCTAATATATAAGAACTGATTTGGTGCTCCTAAAATCCAGAACTTTGATATAAAAATAATGCAGTATATGAAAAATAAATTCTCACACTACCTTTCTTGTCTTCTTACACCTTACTTCTGGGTATGTAATCTTTGATCCAGTGACATGCCTCCTGGTTGTTCCATGATACTCCATCTCTCAGCTCTGGGCATTTTCTCTTGTTGTCCCCAATGCCTGGAATGCCCCCCTTTTATATCTCTGCCTCTTGGCTTCTCAGCCTTCTTTTAAGTCCAACTAAAATCTCACCTTCTATAGAAAATGTTTCACAACCACTCTTAATTCTGGTTCCAATCATCTTTTAAATATTTTCAATTTGTCCTACATATAGCTTGCTTGTTTATATTTGTTTGCATGTTAATGGTGGAGACAACATGCATCTTTGCCTCTTTTTGTATCTTTAGCACTTGACACAATGCCTGGCACATTGTAAGTGCTTAATAAATGTTCATTGAGTAATTACCTGAATTGATACAATCCTGAAGTTGGATGGGAGACATGATTGGAGAGTTTATGGATATGTAATAAATGAAGTGTACTGGATGTCTTCTCAGGTCCCTTCCAGTACTAAATCTATATTATTACCATAGAGGTCTTTCATTACCACCATTAGTTATTCTATCAAATGCATGGAGTTTTAGTCCTGGATAATGATGTCATACAGAAATCTATAACTGTGATAGTCATAAATACCTACTTTCCTTGTCACTGAATAACACTAGGCTCCAGAAAAATAAAAGAAGGTCAGAGGATCTTTTTCCATAGACCAGTTTCATGTGGGAGTTTCCTTGTATGCAAAAATGGAGTAATAACCCTTGTATCAGTTACTTCTCAGAGGTTTTATTGGGGAAAGTGTTTTATAATCCTTTAAGAGTTATTTAATTATGAATTGTTCATTAGTAAATTCTCTATAACTGGATATGATTATTATTATTATATATAGAATAGTGGCCTTATACTCAGCATCTAGAATATCTATGTGGACTTCATTACTAGGAGATATGAATGGATAATTGAAATGGTACAGAATGTCCTGGCTTGGCCAACAAGTTCCCACAGGCAGGTGAGATTAGATTGGAAAAGCTAATTGAGAGGATATTGAATGCAGTCCTCTCTTTAAAACTCTATGCCATCTACCCACCAAAGAGGTCAATGACAAAAAGAAAAACTCCCATATCATAAAATATTCAGAGCAGCACTTGTGTGGTAGCAAAGAACCTGAAACAAAGGAGATGCTTGTTGACCAGGGAATGGCTAAGCAAACCGTGGACTATGAATGTAACAGAATATTGGACAATAGGGATGGGACCTGTAATTTCTCTATATTAATTTTAGAGCAAGCTTATGATTTCATCTTCTACCATTGCAGGTCAACATTTTCACTGCAACTTATAGTCTTCAAAAGTTGTCTAGGGACACTGAGATGTTAAGTGATGAGCCCAGGATAACATAGTCAAGATTTGAACACAGGTCTTCTGATTTCTCAGTCATTACTCTATGCTGACCCTTCTCAAAGATAATTAATCCTTTAAGATTCCTCTCATCCCATAACCTCTAAGAAGTCATTAACAATAACTCAGGCTAGAATATTCTCTTTTTCTTTCTGACCTATCTTAGCACATTCTGCCTGACACACATTTGACACAATATTCAATTGAGTACATTATTGTATTATATAGTAGTCTTTGGTATGCTTCATTCGTACCATGTAAATTGATAACTTCCACAGCTATAATGTAAGAGCCCTTAGGTCAGGAAAGTCTACTTCTCTTTTCTCACCTACAAATGCCCACACAACAAAAGAGCCCTGGATGTTGAATCATGGAACTTGGATTCAAAACACAGTTCCACCATCATCTTCAATTTGTGTCATTTAAGCCATGCACGTTCAAAAATTTCTATACTCATTATTCTATGTACTTATCTCCTACTTACTCCTCAACCCTCTCAATCTGGCTTTTATTTTTATCTCTACATTAAAATTACTCTATAGTCATCTAGTACCTGTTTGGAGGCAGGTTGAACAAAAAAAAAGAATGTTTTATTTAAAATCAAAGGACAAGAGTCCAAATCCAAGCTGTCATTTGCTACTTGTGTAAGTACTCTCTATATGTGTTAACTTCATCATCTGTGAAAATGAGGAAATCGGAGAAGAGTGCATCTAAATCCTTTCGAGGTTAGAATCTATGATTCTGGGATTGCAAGAGATAGGTTGCATCCAGAGCCTACAAGATAAATATCAGTTAAAATTGACTAATTAATTAGTTGAAGAGCTCAAGAGGTATTTGAAAAGTTGAATAAGAGAGGTAGAAGAAAAATTGGGAAAAGAATTGAGAGTGATACAGAAATCATGAAAAAGTAAAAAACTTGGTAACAAAGGCACAAAAAATACAGAAGAAATTATTGTTTTAAAAGACAGAATAGTTCAATTGGAAAATGAAGCACAAAAATCCAAAAAAGAGAACTTTTTTTTTAAAAATTGGCCAAATGGAAAAAGATATACAAAAATGCACTGAAGAAAAAAATTTCTTGAAAGACAGACTTGAGCCTTTGGAAAAAGAAATACAAAAATTCATTGAGGAAAAGAACTCTTTACAAAGTAGAACTGGTCAAATGGAAAAGGAAGTATAAAAGCCCACTCAAGAAAATCTTGCCTTAAAAATTAGAATTGGGTAAGTAGAAACTAACGACCTCATGAAATATCAAGAAACAATTAAAGAAGAAAAAAAGAATGAAAAATAGAAGACAATGTGAACCATAACATGGGGGAAACAACTGAACTGCAAAATAAATCCAGGAGAGATCATTTAAGAATTACTGGACTACCTAAAAGCCATTATTAAAAAAAAAAGAATTTAGATACCATCTTCTAAGAAATCATCAAGGAAAACTGCTTTGATAAAAACTAAAAGGCAAAATAGAAATGAAAGAATCTACCAATCACCCCCCTGAAAGAGATTTTTAAAGAATAAGTCCCAGGAATATTATAACCAGATTCCAAAACTCCCAGGTCAAAGAGAAATATTGCAAGCAGCCAAAAAGAAAAAATTCAAATATATGGAGTCACAGACAGTATGACAATACTTATCAGCTTCTACACTGAAGAACAGGAGAGCCTGGAACTAGGATTTCAATCAAGAACCACTTAACCAGCAAAACTGAGCATCATCCTTCAGGGGAGGAAATGAATATTCAATTAAATAGAAGACTTTCAAATATTCCTAATGAAAAGAACAGAGCTGAATTGAAAATATGACTCTCAAATACAAAATTCAAGGGAATCATAAAAAGTAAACAGGAAAGAGAAATAAAAAGACAGCCAATAAGGTTAAACTGTGTGCATGCCTAAAGGGGGAGATGATTCTTGTAATGCCAAAGAACTTTGTCCTTATTAGGGCAGTTAGAAGGAGTATACATAAACAGAGGGTGAGGGTGTGTGATGAATATGATTGGATGATATAAAAAACTAAATTAGATCAAGGCATAAGAAAGTAGAATGCACTGGGAGGAGGAAGGGGAAAATAGAATGGGATGAATTACTGCACATAAAAGAATCATGAAAGAACATTCACAGTGGAGGAGAAGGTGTGGGAGGTAGGGAGGAGAACATGTGAAACTTCCTCCCATCAGAACTGGCTCAATGAGGGAAGAACATAGATAATCAATTGGATATAGAAAGCTCTCTTACCCTGTAGGAAAGTAGAAGGGGAAGAAAATAAGAGAAGTGGGGTGGGAAACTTCATGCAACGATATAGAGGTCACAAACTATAGTACTTCACTCCAACCTTAAGGTTCCTAAATGGCACATTCACATTGCCTATGGACAAAGGAAAAACAGAGAACACAGATAGAGAGAATATCTGAGCAAAAAGGATTCTATTTCCCAAGAGAATGGCAGAAAGAAGGGAAGTGAAGGTCAAGAAAATTAGAGGAGGAGAGGAAAGAATGGGACAAGAAAGGGAGAGAAAAGGGAAGACTAGGGACAGATAGTTCCTTCCGATTTCCATGGAGAATCTACCAAACACCAACTTTCTTGACTTAACTGTCATCGAAGTGATGTTCTGATATCTATCTAAACCCACAATTCATCTCCACCCCCAAACTCTGCTATTCTGTCTTAAAATTGAAAAACTCTATTGGTTCCAAGGCAGAAACATAGTAAGGGTGTAAACATCTTTTGAATAGCTAACTTTTTTGTAATCACGGGTCATAGATTTTAACCTGGAAAAGATCTTAGGAGCAATCTTATCTGATTTCTTCATTTTACAGACAAGGAAGCTAACACAAAGAGATGTTAAATGATTTACCCACTGCTATACAGATAGCCAATGAAAACTTGCATCTTGATTCTTATCCTTTGACTTTAAACACAATATCCTTTCCATTGTTCAACCTGTCTCAAAACAGGTAACAGCTGACTCTAGAGAGAGCAATTATGATTGAATGGTAGAAATGGAAGTCAGATTGAAAGGGGCTGAGAAGTAAGTAGGAGGGCTTCCAAGTCAATGAAAAAAATATATAGCAAACAGCCAGAAAGTTAAAATACTAATAAATCTTAGTATAAAGCCTACTTTAAAGAGAAAATCTTGAAATATAATATTCTAAAATCAAAAAGGCTTACTTGGCCATGGTGACACAACTAGAAATTATCTATGACTAGATTTGAACTTGGGGTCTCTTGTCTCTAGGCCTGGATCTCAGGGAACTGAGCCATCTAGTTGCCCCTAGTCCAGCTCTTCTAAGAGATACAAAAAGATTACATCTTAAATTCACCTACTCTATGACTTATTGCCACCATTTCCATCTCTGGAAAGCCTTCCTCCTTTGAAATGTTATAGAAAATCCAGAATATCCTTAATGAGACATATTAAATTAAATTATCCTTGGTAAAGTAAATTTAGGGGAAATTAATTCAACTAATTTCCTTGTTCCCACTCAACTAAGCTCAAAAAGTATTTATAAAGTGGCTATTGTGCTCAAAGATTCAAACATATTCCCTGCAACATTGAAGAAATCAATACCTCTATAGCATCAGTAAATGATCTCTGGTTAAAATGGTGATGCAAAAGTTTGTAGAGAAGTCCAGTACTCCCACAGACACCCCATAAAATATTAGAAATTCTCCTAGAAATACAAATGATAAAATAGCCCCAAAAGAAAAGGAAGCAACCTCCTCAGTCCAGCCCAGAATTGTACAAAAACAACAACAACAAAAAAAAAAAACAAAGATGGTCAGAAGTCAGAAAGCTGTTACAGAGATTGAAACAGAGATGGTATTACCAATGGAAGAGATGGAGAGGGAGGTCTTTCCTGGCCACTGAAGTAGCAAGGGGAGTCAAGACAGCAAAAATCCCCACAAGCCTACCTGAAACAAGTCAGCAAGAACCCCAGTAATTATGTGAAGCTTTATCCTTCTCCTGACCTTTTAGAACAGAAAGAAAAGAAATGATCAGGCTTAATAGGTCACTGTGCAGGGGCATAAGTCCTCGCATATTCCTCAGTAGATAGCAAAGAAATAGCCAGCTCAGTGCCTTGGTTTCAGATCTGGGTGGGATATTCAGGAAACTTGATAGAATAATGATCCAAAACATCTCACTGATTCAATTGAGGATTGTACATAGAGAAGAATTGGTCCAACAGAGGCCTGAATTAGCAGTGAACCACCAGATAACAGAGACTAAATCTAGAAATTAAAATAGAACATGGTGCCCTTTACTAACCATCCTATCTAGATCAGCAATGACCAGGGCAACTCATGGCATGAGAACAGAAACAAACAAGACCAATTCAATACATCTAAAAATGCTGGTAGGGACAAAACCATGTAAAAATTTCCAAATGAAGAATTGAACCTAAAATTATGTATAAATTCACATAAGCAAAACACAATAAAGAAATACTATGAGGTAAGAGAAGTTCAAAAGATAAACTCAGAAGAAAAGAGTAAACTCACAACTACAAAGAAAACCTCAATGATGGAGAAATGGATTTGCCACAAGTTTTACAAGAATAGCTGGAATTAAAAGTAAAATTAAATGTATAGCTCTTTTGGAGGGGGAGACAGAAAGGATACAGGAAGAAACATAGGTATAGCAAAAACAAAGATAATAAAAACCTATTTTTAAAAAAAAATAAATTGAATGAGAACTTGAAAGTGGGAAAATGGAAGGATAAAGGACAAGAGAAGGTAAAAAAAATCTTTCCCAAATAGAAGTCCGCCTGAAAAGCAGGATGGAGCAATCAGAATTCAGTGATTGCAGTGATTGACTGAGGCTAGATATATTAGAACTAAATCGTGACTGAAAAAAATAAAGGAAATATCAGCTATCTGTCTACTATAAAAACAACTGACCTGGAAAACAAGTTAAAGAGAGGTCATTTAGGAATAATTAAACTCCCTGAGAACCACAGTCAAACACACAAACAAACAAAACAACCTGGAAATCATATTTCAAAAAAATTTATAGCATTTGAATGCCCAGATATATTAAAAGCAGAGGGCTAAAAGAAAATAGAAAAAAAATTCTACTAGAAACATCCAGAAAGAAATCCCAAACTGAAAATATAAAGAAAGATAATTCACAACATCCAGGGCTTCCAAATCAATGGAAAAAATACTGCAAGTAGCCAGAGTTAAAATACCAAGAAACAACAGTTAACATCACATTAAGTTAGCAACAGCTACTTTTAAGAGAAAATCTTGGAAAGTAATTCTAAAAGCAAAATATAAAGTCTTACAGACAAGACAAATTTATCCTGGGGACAGCTTGAAGGCTCAGTGGATTGAGAACCAAGCCTAGAGATGAGAAGTCCTGAATTTACATCTCTTCTCAGACACCACCTAGCTGTGTGACCCTGGGCAAGTCACTTAATCCCCATTGTTTTAAGCCCTTACTGCTCTTCTGGTTTGGAACAAACACATCATGATGATTCTAAGGATAAAGGTAAGGGTTTTAAATAAAGAATAATTTGTCCTGAAAATCTGAGTATAATTCTATGGGGGTTAGATATTTAATAGAATAAAGGACTTTCAAACACTTCTAATAAAACAGGAATTGAGTAGAAAGTTTGAATGAGAATACAAGATTCAAGAGAAATCTAGAGCTAAAATCATTTGAAGAACTGGAAGGCGCTAAATAATAATAAAGTATACACATTCTAATAAGGGGAGAAGAAACAAGTGTCCTATGAGCTTCCTACTATCTTCAAAGATCAGAAGAGGAGAAAAAAAAATCAAAAGGTTTGAGTATGGGTTTTTTGGTTTTTCTGGTTTTAAGAAAGGAAAGGAAATAGAGAATAACGAATATATTAGGGAAGAAATTGGAAAGAATTTGGGGGGTTACTATTTCATTTAAATGAGTACATCTGAAAAAGAATATAGAAACAGAGGAGAGGATATGGGAAGGGAAAATGTCATCATCTCACTTATCTGAATGCATAAAGGGTTAATCACAGACATTGACACAGAGATAGGTTTAGAGGTACAGGAAAGGAAAACAAGAGGCTGTAAGGGAATGAAAGAGAGACTGCCTATAAGAAAGAGAAAAATTGGGAAAGGAAAAATTTTAACATCAGGGATTGATGATGTTAAAAGGATTTAAAAAAGAGAAAGAAAGAATATGAAGTAGAAGCTACTCTCTAGACTTTGTGGAAGAAGTAAATGTAGTAGTAACAAATTATGTCAGTTATTAATCTTCAGCTTAGAATTGCTACTAACAAACAGTTTCCTTCTAATACTATATTCCTGAGTTTAGATTTCTTCTCCTTAAAGACAGAGCATAGAAGAAAAAAGGAGGAAGTATAAGAAGATATGATAAAGTAAGACACACAATTATAATCATATGATTAAAAGATGAATAGGATGAACTCCTAAAATAGAGGAACATAGCAGAATCTATTAGAAAGGGAAACCCACCAAAATATGTATATATGTATAAACATTTGCATATGTATATATGCATGTGTGTACATATATTCATGTATTTAAATATTTGCATGTGTGGTACATGTATGTAATGTGGGTGTATAAAGCACTCTTAAAACAAAGATTTACACAAAACAAAATGAAGGACTAAAACAGAATTTATTATACATTGGCAAAATCAAAAGCAATGGTTTAAATTATGTCCTTAGGCAAATCATTAGTAAAACTATATATGATTAAAAGGTATAAGCCAGAAGCAAGACCAGATCCTAAATTGTATTACAAAATGATAATCATCAAAATAATCTGACATTTGTGATAGATCAGTGGAATAAAGTACATTCTACATTGTAAAAAAATAACCATAGTAATCTAGTGTTTGACAAACTCAAAGATCCAATGTTTGAAGACAAGAAATCTTTGACAAAAAATTTCTTAAACACTTGGCATAAACTAGATATAAAGTAATACTTCACACCATATACAAAGAAAAGGTCAAAATGGATGCATAATTTAGACATAAGGGTGATATCATAAGCAATTTAAGGGAGCATGGAATATTTTACCTGTCAGATTTATGAATACGGAAAGAATTTATGATCAAACAAAAGATATTTGTATGCAGTATGGGATGTAAAATGGATAATTTCAATTATATCAAAATTTTAAATTCTTGCACAAATAAAATCAATGTAGCCAAGATTCAAAGGAAAGTAGAATACTGGGGTGGGAGGAGAGAAACTTGTAGACAGTTTCTATGATAAAAGCCTCATTTCTCAAATATATGGAGAAATAAGTCAAATTTGTGGAAACAAAAGTCATTCCCCAATTGATAAATGCTCAAAGGATATGAATATGCAGTTTTCAGAAGAAGAAATCAAAATAGTTATATTTTTAAATGCCCTGCATCATTACTGATTAGAGCAATGCATTAAAATTTATCTAAGATACTATCTCACATCTATCAGATTTTCTAAACATATAGGAAAGGAAAATGACAAACATTGGAAGGGATGTGGAAAAATGGGGATACTAATGTATTATAGTGGAGTTTTGAACTGATCCAACTACTCTGGAGAGCAATTTGGAACTATGCCCAAAGGACTATAAAACTGTGCATACTCTTTGATCTAGCAATACCACTATTAAGAATGTATCCCTAAAAGATCAAAGAAAAAGGAAAGAACATGTATATATACACAAATATATATAGAAGTTAATTTTATAATGACAAAGAATTGGAAAATGAGGGGATGCACATCAATTTGGGAATGGATGAACAAACTGTGATATATAATTGTGATGTAATACTATTGTGCTATAAGAAATGATGAATAGATTGCTTTCAGAAAATTCTGGGAAGACTTAACATGAACTGATACAAAATAAAATGAGCAGAATCAGAAGAATATTGTACCCAATCACAACAATATTGTACAGTGATCAACTGTAAATGAGTTAGCTATTCTCTGCAATTCAATGATGCAAAATAATTCTTAAGGACTTCTGGTGAAAAATAGTATGCACCTCCATAGAAAGAAATGATGGAGTATGAATAAAATTGAAGCATATAATTTACTTTTTTATTCTTGTTTTGTAGTTTGTTGTTTTCTTTTGCAAAATGTCTAACATGGAAATGTGTTTTGAATGACTACACATGTATAGTCTATATAAAATTACTATCATTCTCATGGAGGGAAGAGGGAGGATAGGGGATAATTAGGAACTCAAAATTTTAAAAAATGAAAGTTAAAAAATTTTATTTACATGTAATTGATAAAAAATAAAAAGACTATCCCCAAAAAATATGTCAGGGAAAAATATGTTCAAAGGGTCCAGACCATATGTAGTTAAATAATCTCAATATTTAACATAAATGCATCAAATATAGTAGTATAAATTTTTTTAGTTTTATTTAATTAGTCAATTTACATCATTATCCCTTGGTTACAAGAATCATATTGTTTCTTCCCCCTCCCCACCCCTTCCCATAACTGACTCACAATTCCATTGAGTTTTACATGTGTCTTTGGTCAGAAACTTTTTTCATGTTATTGATGTTTACACTAGGATGATCATTTGAAGTCTACATCTCCAATCATATCCCCATCAACCCATGTAATCAAACACTTGTTTTTCTTCTGTGTTTTTGCTCCCGCAGTTTTTCCTCTGAATGTGGATAGTGTTCTTTCTCATAGATCCCTCTGAGTTGTTCAGGATCACTGCATTGCCACTAATGGAGAAGTCCATTAAGTTCAATTGTACCACAGTGTATCAATCTCTGTGTACAATGTTTTCCTGGTTCCGCTCCTCTCACTCGGCATCAGTTAGTTCCTAGAGGTCGTTCCAGATCACATGGAATTCCTCCAATTCATTATCCCTTTGGGTACAATAGTATTCCATCACCAACATATGCCACAATTTGTTCAGTCATTCCCAATTGAAGGGCATCCCCTCATTTTCCAATTTTTTGCCACAACAAAGAGCACCGCTATAAATATTCTTGAACAAGTCTTTTTCCTTATTATCTCTTTGGGATACAAACCCAGCAGTGGTATGGCTGGATCAAAGGGCAGACAGTCTTTTAACACCCTTTGGGCATAGTTCCAAATTGCCCTCCAGAATGGTTGGATCAATTCACAATTCCACCAGCAATGCATTAAAGTCCCAACTTTGCCACATCCCCTCCAGCATTCATTACTAGTAGTGTAAATTCTTGAAGGAAAAGTTCATTTTATTCCAGAAAAAAATAGACACTTAAATTATAATAGTTGGATAATCAATTGCCAATCTTTGGCCCAGAGAAATGTAACCAAAAAATATAAAAGCTAAATGTCTAAATAGAATTTTAGAATATTAGATCTGATATATCTGTTTTTTTTATTTTTAAATTTATTTATTTCTTTGATACATTAAAATTCTCAGGTCCTCCCCTCCCTGTCCTCCCTTGCCCACATGAGAGAATACACCAAAAAATATGTATACATAAAACTATGCTTCTTTCTATTTATCAATTCTTTTGCTGTAGGTGAACATACTTCAGCAATTCTTCAAACAGTATTTCTGTTGTACATAATATTCTTTTGGTTCTGCTCATTTTGCTCTTCATAATTTCATATATGCCATTCCATGTTTTTTTAGTTAACCTGATCATCATTTCTTGTGGCACTGCAGTATTCATTTCATCACAATCATATGCCACAACTTGTTCAACTATTCCCTAATTTATGGGCATCCCCAAAATTTCCACTTTCTTGCCACAACAAAGAGCTGCTATAAATATTTTAGAACATATAGGTTTTTTTTTTCCTTTTTCCCCTGTCACTTTAGGAAATCAACCTATTAATGGTATTGCTGGGTCAAAAGATATACCCAGTAGTATAAATCCTTGGGCATGATTCTAGACTGATATACAAAATGGTGGGACCAGTTCACAGTTCTACCAACAGTGTATTAGTGTCTGTTTTTCCATATTCCCATAAACATTTGTTGCTTTGCCCCTTTTATCATTTTAGCCAATCTCATATGTGTGAAATGACATCTCAGAATTATTTTGATTACCATTTCTCTAATTAATAATTATTTAGAGTATTTTTCATATTGGTATATAACTGATTTCTTCTTTACCTATGACATTTTAAAATTGGGCAATGGCTCATTTTCTTACAAATTTGAAACCTCTATTCATGAAACTATAAAAAAATTTCCCCTAATTTTCTGGTTTCTTTTTAATCTTGGCTACATTAGTCTTATTTTTACAAAACGTTTTTTTTAATTTTAGTATAATCCAAACCATTTTATATCCCAAAATGCTTTTTATCTCTTGTTTATTCAGAAATTCTTCTATCCCTAAATTGGACAGGTAATGTATTCCCTGTTCTTCTAATTTGCTTGGGACACATCCCTTTATGTCTAGGGCAATTTGATCTTACTTTGTTAAATGGTATAAGATACTGGTCTGTTTGTAGTTTCTGCCAGGCTGCTTTCTAGTTTTCCAAACAATTTTTACCAATTACTAAATTCTTATCACAAAATCTTCAATGTTTACTTCTGCCAAACACAAGATTATTTTAATCTTTTACTACTATTTGTTGTCTAATTGTTATCTTCCACTGACATGCTTTTCTATTTCTTAGCCAGTACCAGATAGTTTTGAAAATTACTGCTTTATAATACAGTTTAAAATCTGGTGTTGCTAGACCCCCTTCCTTTTCATTTTGTTCATTGATTTCTTTATATGTCTCTCATTATTACAAAATAGAAATAGAATGAACATATTTATCATTTGGGTATGGAACAATGCATTAGAAAAATTGATCAAGAGCTAAGGAATAAAAGCTTTATAAACAAGTTGTGAAAAATAGAAATTAAATACATCATTTACCAATTACCAAGTAATGCAAATTACAATCAATAAAGAGCATTTAAAGAAAGCATTCAAATATAAATGGAAAATAAATAATTAACTCCTGAAGATATGGCAGATCAGAGAAGAAATGAAACAATAGATAATTTCATCAAAGAAAATTATGATGATTAAACAAAAATATATATTTGATATGCAGGCAAGATCATCTTTGGGAGGCAATTTATATTTCTATTCACATACATTAACAAAAGAAAGAATAGATTGATACAGCTTAAAGGAAATTATAAAAGCAACAAATAAAAAAATCCCACGTAAAAACAAAAATGGAAATCTTGAAGAGATTAAACAAAATCAAAACCAAAAATTGACCATGTGCTAAAGCATCAAATTTTCGTAAACCAAAAATAAGTACATCCTCTACTTCTGAGATGGGTCATAATCATAGAAACAAATCATAGAAACAGTTCATAATTTCATCAAATAAAATGGCACAAATAAAACCATACATAAAAGTTTCAGGAATGTAAGCAAAATAGTCCATAGTAGATCATTTATATTTCTAAACCTTTGCATCAGTGGAAAAAGAATTTGATTGAATAACTGTACCATATTCCTTTCAAAATTCAGTGGGGTTTGGGCATTGAAGTACAAAGATAAAACATGGTCCCTTCCCTCAAGAAGATTCCATGTACTAGGAGAGACTAAAGATTTGAACACAATAAAGTGTATAATGGAATATAACTGCCTAAAAGAGAGGCAGCATATCTAGCTAGGTGCATTAGGGAAAAATTGATGGAGGATATGGCAAACAGGGTGATCAATGAAGTAATATCTCAAATATTTAAAAGCAAAGGATGGATTTAACTGCTCCATTTGGCTCTTCTAGAGTGCAAGTCAAGGTTCAATAGGTAGAAGGTACAGAGAAGTCAATTTTGGCTAAATTAAGGAAAAAATTTTCCTAACAATGAAAACTATCCTAAAAGTGAATGGTCTGCCTTGGGGGAGGTAATGGATTTCTCCTAATTATTTTTTTATTTTAAAGCAAGGACTAAATTACCACTGGTCAGAGGTATTGTATTGTGGACATTTCTGTATATTGAGGCAGGTAACCTCTGAAATTCCTTTTAGTTCTTAAATTCTATGCTACAGCCACATGGTGCAGTGTGAAAAGAATTGGACTTGTCATTAGAGGATGTGGGTTCATATCTCAGCTCTGGCTCTTACTAGAAATGTGACCTTGGACAAGTCTTTTTACCCAGCTGGATTTTGCTTTCCTCATCTATAAAATGAGGGCATTGGACTAGATGGTCAGTGAGGTAGATTTCTTTTGTCTCTAAAGTCAGACATAAGGTCACTTCAAGAAGGGGAAATAGAGAAGGATGGAAAGAGTAATATGGATAGGGAAGCATGAAAGATGTAGAGAAGGAAAAAATGGTGCATAGATTTGCTCAGAGGACAATTATTAGTTCCATAAGACTTCCTGAAAGTGCCTTTTGCTTTTGCTCTCTAAAAGAAGGCTTTCAATTGCTTATGGTGGTAATTCAGATATTTTACAAAGCAATAACAAGATAGGTTCAATTGCAAGACTTTCTCTTCTTGAGCTTCTCTGTCCCAGGATGCTCAAGATGATATCATTCCTGGTGGGATCTTTTTCTAAAATAGAAAAGGCTGTTTCTCTTTCTATAGTCCTCCATTCATTAGCAGAACTTTCAATGACTTCGTCTTTTTTTTTCTTCTAAGATCAAGGCTCTGTCTAACCCTCCATGACAGAGCAATGACTTCTGTAGTTCTGAGGAATGAGTTGATGATGTAACTAGTCAGTGAATGAGTTCAGAGATATCCACCAGTGATTACAAGGAACAGTGCAACTTCCTTGCTTTTTTTATAACCCTAGCACTTAGGATAGTGCTTACTACATAGTAAGGGCTTCTTAAATGATTATTAACTGACCAACTTTGCAAGAAAATAATACTGCATGCAGACTCTTGGTCTTTGATAGACACAAATGGAGACGGATTCCTCATCATTCTTCAGAGTGGTACCACTTGTCAGGTCACAATATCCAGGGCACATCTCCAGATTTTGATACAACCATCATTTGGCTCCAGGTTCTTCGCTTAGCAGCTTTTGATAAATGAACAGAAACTTTAGCCTATTGACATGATTTCTTTTATGCAACTCAGAAGCCTAATTACAATGATGAAATAAAACTCATTAGAGATATTTACTTGGAGCTCAAAGAAAAATCACACATATCCAAACAACTGACCTCTTTGAAGGTTCTCCTAACTTATCTCAGAGTATCCATTATTAGCTTGGATTAGAATAAAAAAATGGATAATTATTAAAGAAGCCTTGTTCTCTAGAAAATACATGATGAAGAGTCTATGAATTCTGGTGGCTATATCCAATGTGTGACAGGGAAATCCCCAAGATGTATCTTTTTTCTTGTTAAACACACTTTCAGTGATTCATGTTATCAATATTGATACTCCACAAAGTAATCTAGAAGCTATTTCAAAATATTATGATGAAATGAGAAGGAAACAGAAAATCTTAAAAGCATGAGTAATGTTTCTATCACTGTTATCAGTTGAAGGTAGGGACTTCAAAAGAGAGTGGTATATTTGGAAAATGAATAGATTATTTGGAAGATAGTACCAGATACCACCTCATACCTAGAAGACTGGCCAATATGGCAGCAAAGGAAAGTGATAAATGTTGGAGGAGATATGGCAAAACTGGGACACTAATACACTACTGGCAGAGTTGCAAATTAATCCAACCATTCTGGAGGGCAATTTGGAACTATGAACAAAAGGCTTTAAAAGAATGCCTGCCCTTTCATCCAGAAATACTACTATTAGGTTTGTACCCCAAATAGATAATAAGGAAAAATACTTGTACAAAAATATTTATAGCCATACTCTTTGTGGTGGCAAAAAAAAATGGAAAATGAGGAGATGTCCCTTGATTGGGGAATGGCTGAACAAATTGTGCTATATGTTGGTGATGGAATACTATTGTCTTCAAAGGAATGATGACCTGGAGGAATTCCATGTGAAATGGAAAGACCTCCAGGAATACAGAGCAAAAGGAGCAGAACCAGGAGGACATTGTGCACAGAGACTGACACATTATGGCACAATCAAATGTAACAGACTTTTCTACTAGCCACAATGCAATGATCCAGGACAATCCAGAGGAACTTATGAGAAAGAACACTCGACATCCAGAGAAAGAACTGTGGGAGCATAAATGCAGAAGAAAAGCATGATCGGTCATGTGGTTTGATGGGGATATGATTGGGGATTTTGGCTTTAAATGATCACTCTATTACAAATATTAATGATATATTTTTGGAAATAGGTTTTGAACACGACACATGTATAACACAGTGGAATTACTTGTCAGCTCTGGGAGGGGGGAGGGAAAAAGGGAAGGGGGAAATCATGAATTATGTAATCATGGAAAAATATTCTAAACAAAATTTAAAATTAAAAAAGATAGCACCATAGAACAGGTCTCAGATTTCTAAGAAGCAGCATAGCATAATGTAAAGACCACTGGACTTAGAGTCAGAAGAGATGTAAATTTCAATTCTATATCTTTCACCTACTAACTGTGTGAAAAGATCAAATCACTTAACCTCTCTCAATTTTAGCTTCCTCATCTATAAATTGGAAATAATAGTGCCTACTTCAAAAGATTATTGTGAGACTCAAAGAATATGATGTTTTGAAAAGTTCTTTGATAATCTTAAAGTACTACATTTCAGAAGTCTGCTATTATTTCTAGAGCACAGATAAAAATATAGGAACAATGGACTCAAGGATGGAATACACCTAAAATGGCCTAGTATTTGCCTGGAATTCATGGAAATCCATACTGAAAAAGGGCAAGAAAAAGGCATTTTTACATATATTCAGCCATCTAGACACCATAGAAAATGGCTAGAATATAAATTATGGTAGACATCTCCAGAAATTCATAGGAGTCCAAGATTGGAACCAATAATAAAACCCTTAGCTTCACATGTCTATTGGTACCTAGAAAATGTCCAAATAACATGAAAAGTGAATAAGCAGAAAGAGACATATTAAACTTATTGGTACCATTAGCAATTGATAAAAGTCCATGACCAGAATATTGCTCTGGAAGAGTAGACTTTATTCAAAAGGTCAAGAAAGATAAAGGAGAAAGGAAAGTAGCATTATACATTTTAAAGATACCTTTATGTAAAAGAAGTTAAGAACCAGATAGAAAGCCAGTGGAAAACTTGGGCTGATAATGGAGGACAAAATAAAAGTGGCATTGTCTTCTGAGTATGCCACAGACCACCAAAATAAGGGAGCAGGATATATATAAGGAGCTTAGAAAACAGTTCATGAACCTGGTGTGAAAGCATAGTAGCACAAAGGGATTCTGATTACCCAGACATCTCCTAGACTTCTGCCAAAAGCAAACAATCTGATGATTTCCTGGTTTGCTTGAATAGATAGTTCCTTCCATTAAAATTGGAGGGCTCAATAAGAAAAACTATTCTTACTGAAAAAGCAACCAGAATACCTAAGTTTTAATGCTGGCTGTGCAAGTCTCTACTTGCATGGCATTGAACAAGTCATTTCCTCTTTCTGGACTCCTTTTCCTTATCTTTAAAATGAAAAGAGTTGGCTTATATTCAACTCTAGGATCATCTCCAATTGTATATCTATGATTCTATAAACTATTTACTAAAGTATAAATGACAAGAATCATGAGGGAAGTGGCCACTTCTCTTTAAAATTCATGGTATAGAAAAAGAGAAAATCCAGCATAGTCTGAAAGACCTTAGATTTCTTGAGAAAAAGTTTCAAAGAGTTCAGGTGAACAAAAGGTAAGACCCCATGGTCTAAAATTCTATAAGGAAAGTCAGTCCAACAGGGATAGTAAATCTCTCAAAAATTTAATACTGAAGACACAAAGAGAAACAATTTCAATGAGGAATAAAAAGGGGAGTTTTCTAAAGAGACTGATAGGGATGAAGAGGAACCTCAGAAACCAACTTAGATTTTTTTATATACATGTACAAAGAAAGATGTTATGGCAAGTAGTAGAGGATGAGTACAAAAGCATACCATGGTCCTATAAGAACAGTATCTGAATGAGCTAAAAGTGGTGAAGAATACTAAACCCAACAAAAATGGAATATTAAAGCTTACTGAAGAAAAGAGGAGAATCAAAAAAGCAAAGGATCACTTGGGAGTGAAATAGATTATGATAATGAAAAATGGGGGAGAGGGCCAAACTATTCAACTTTTTACTTCTATTTTGTATGCCAAAAGAAAACCTTTGGCCTGAAAAGTATAGATCACTAATAGGCAGTTGAAATCCATGATGAATTTAGAATCAGTAAGAGATCCCCTTGCTTTTGAAGAGTTCAAGTTCCTTTGATAAGTTCAAGTCACCTACCCATACAAACTCTATCCCGCAGTGTTAAAAAGAACCATTGGCAATGAGAGTTTAAGTACTTTCAGTGATCATAGAAGGAACAGGAGAAATTGCAGAGGGACCGTGAGAGTAGGGAAGACCTAAGAGAAAGACTAGAATCTACAGATTAAAAGCCAGTAAACTTGATTCACCTGCAATGGTATTAAAGGAATGCTTAGTGACCATTTAGGAAAGAAGAGTGATCACAAAAAAACTAGGATAGGCATCATAAACAGATCTTACTGCTCTACTTCCTTAATTGACAGGGTCTCTAGGCTAATAGATCAAGTCAATGTTGTTGCCCTAGTTTGCACAGACCATAGAAAATCACATGACAAAGTCTCATTTTTTCAAGACAAAATAGAAGGACATGGGAGGGATGTAATATAAGTTGATTCTGACAGGCTGAATATTACCATCCAAAGAGAAGCTATTAAAAGTATAAAGTCAACTTTAAAGAAGGTTCTTAGTAGAGTGGTCCAAGGATCTCTGTTTGACTCTGTGCTATTGACCATTTTTATTGACTACTTGGATGATGGCAAAGATGACATGCTTCTCAAACATGGAAATAACACATTATGAAGATCTAAAAGATTTGAGATTAAATCTAATAACATTAAATTTATTCAGGACCATATTAGATCTTTGACTTGAGTTACCAAAAAATCTGTTTTCACATGTTAAAGGAATGATGCAACTAGATAATAATTCATCTGAAAAGATTTGGGTATTTTAGAGGAACATGAGCCCAATATGATTAAACAGACTGATATAACAAAAAGAAAAACTCATGAAAGTTTTGTCCATATTAGAAGTATAGATAGTGTCCAAAAGAAGGGACTAGATAGTACTAATGCACTCTGGTCTTATCAGACTACATCTGAGGTGCAGTGTGTATAACTGAAAATCTGTTACCCTAAAAAAAAGAACTACATTTCCTGGGAGTCCACTGACTTCCTGTCCTTATGTACTTCATATAGACAGGAGATATTAGGCAGGAATGTGGAGGCTCCCGCCCTGTCAGGGAACATGGTGATGGTCACTGGAGATTTTGAAATGGCTAATCAGCCATGGACATGTGGTCTTTATTTTGTATCCTCTTTATTCCTTAAATTCTAATGATAATTAATAAATCTCCTAAAATATAATATTTTATTATTTGAGATTTCATTTTAATTTTTACAAGTATTCCATTTTAAGTGACATACTTTAAGAAAACAATGTACAAATTTTAGACAATACAAAGAATACAAACCAGTAAGGTGAGAAGATTGAGGATTGTGCTATTACAAGAACAACTTGAAGAAACTGGGGTGTTAATCCTGGAGGAAAGAAAACTGTGTGAGGAGGGAGAGCAAGGAGATGATAGTGTATCCAATAATTGAAATGGCAAGACATGTAGAAGACAGATTCGACTTCTAGAAACTCAGAGGATAGACGTAGGAAAAATGGGTCAAATTGGTAGCAGCATATTTCTTTAAGATGATCTCAGATTTCCCTCTCACCTTTGAGCTTCTCTGACTCTGTGATTATTATACATAAATTTCTAAACTCTGTTGCAAAGCATGAGAAATTGGAATTAAATCCTTTTTTTAAACCCCTGCCTTCCATCTTGGAATCAATACTGTGTACTGGTTCCAGGACAGAAGAGTGGTAAGGGCTAGGCAATGGGGGTTAAGTGACTTGCCCAGGGTCACACAGCTGGGAAGTGTCTGAGGCCAGATTTGAACCTAGGACCTCCCATCTGTAAGTCTTGCTCTCAACCACTAAGCTACCCAGCTGCCCCCTGGAGTTTAAATTCTGAAGCAATGCCCAGGACAGAGATCACTTCATGAGACCCTAGAAGGCAACATATAGCATGAAAAGAAGGTTATAGGGCTTGGAAACAAAAGACTTGGATTTCAGTACCACTTCTGCCACAGACTCCCCTGTGACCTCAAATGTGTCCCTTCTCTAGGCTTCAATTTCCTCTTTAACAAATAACATAGTTGGACTATATGATTCTCCCAGTTTCCTTCAAGTTCTGATATCCTAGAATTCTATCCCAAGACAGTGATGCCCTTTAGACTAAACACTATTAAAGTTTATTCATAAAAGTCCTACACTTTGATTCAAAAAATCAGTTTCACAAGTACAAAATGACAGTTTGAGAAAAGATCTGGGACAAACTTAATATGAGTCAAAAGTGTAATATGGCTTCCCCAAAAGTAAATGTCATCTTAGTCTGTGTTGAAAAGCAGGGAATGAGGGAGATGAAGTGAAATGAAGTGAAAATTCCTCTGTAACCTCTTCTAACCAGAACAGACATAAGACTCTACAGGTCTAGATCTCAGTGCTTAGCTGGACACGTTAGAGTATAGTGTAAAGTCTTGGGATCATTTTAAGGACAAGTTGAGGGAACTAGGAAGTTGGGTTGGTTTTATATATATATATATATATATATATATATATATATATATATATATATACACACATACATATATGTACACACACACATACACACACACAGGAGAAGAGAAGCCTTGAAGGAGATACGAGATTTATCTTCAAGTATTTGAAGGGTTATTCCACAAAAAGCAGTGAGTAAATTTTGCAAGACAAAGTTGACTTGATTTAAGATTTTAAAAAAGCATCTTAGCAGTTAGAAATAATCAAAGAGGACTCAGATGTCCTCTGGAAGCTATGAGTCCCCCTGTATTAGAGATCTCCAAGGAAAGGATTAGAAAATTACTTGTCAGGTATATTTTAAAAGAAACTATTATTCAGGTATGACTTGAATTACATGGCCTTTGTGCTCACTTCCAAATTTGAATATCTATGATTCTTTGGATAGAGCCCTGGGACTCTGTCTTTCCCCTTGAGAACTAAAAAAAATATCTATCTTAAAGAAAGCTTCCTTTTTGAGCAGACAGAACAAAATGGAGGACAGAATGTGAAGAATTCTTCCATGAGCAATAAGATTAAGGCTAAAAGAATCCTCAGATGGAAAGCATTCCAATTTTTTTAAATCCTTATCTTACCTTGAGTATTTGTTCTAAGGCAGAAGAATGGTAAGGGCTAGGCAATGGGGGTTAAGTGACTTACACAGGGTCACATAGCTAGGAAGTGTCTGAGATCAGATTTGAACCCAGGACCTCCCACCTCTGGGCCTGACTCTCAATCCACTGAGCCACCCATTTGCCCCGCCCCCAATTTTTAATAAATGAGTCCCATCATCATCCTTAGATTATATCCAATACCACACAAGTAGGAAGCAGAGAGACAAGATTTGAAACTATATTCCCTGATTCAAAAACCCATGTTATTTACAACACACTGTATTTCATAGAATAATTGTCTTGGGAAAAAACCTCAAGAGACTTACAAATGTTGAATTTTACAGTTTACACCAGTCTAAACCTGCCCAACAATCTCTACACCACCTCTGTTACTCCTTTCTCCTTGACCTGGAGTTATATTCCATGATCATCATTGGCCATTTTCCTCATTCATTTTCTTCTCAGGGGTGCTTACCCTGAATTTTCCAGCTTACAGCAGTATAAACTTGCCCAGCCCTCTCTATGTTATCTCTATTACTCTTTTCTCCTTGACCTGGAGTTATTTTCCATGACCATTGTTGACCATTTTCTTCCTCCAATCTCTTCCCAGAATGCATTTCACAATTAGATTCTCAAAACTTAAACACAATGCCCTGTATGTAATGGGCACTTAATAAATACTTATTGGTTTGGATTGCATTGCATTGAATTCACCTCCTGAGACTCATCTGTGTTAGGCAGTTCAACTGGCTCTTTCCAGTTTCACTCATTCCCAGGTTCTAATAGTTCCTTGAGCAGTGAGAATGCATACAAAATGATTTTTACCTTTTAGCTACCACTCCACATCTCTGCACCAGGATGCACATTTAAAAACTCCTCAAAAGAGCTCCTGTACTTTTGTCCCCCCCCCCACAAGTACTTTCAGCTACAATTGATGTTTATGAAGGAAACAAACAAAATCAAAAAAGCCAAGAATTGGCACTCAAAAAGCTTTTAGGAGTTCAGTGACACACAATTAGCCAAGTGCACAGTAAATTCTAAGTTTATTTTTGAGAAATGTCATTCCAAGTCACCCATTGAGTCAAGAAGCATCCTATCCCTCCATATTCTCTGCAAGAGATGTGTCATACACATCCAGTCCAAATCTTTACTTCCAAGTTTCTCATTCTCTCACTCTGTGAGACCCCCTACTCTCTGGATTCCAAAACTGAGATGGTCACTGCCAATATCATACCCAATTATTAGGATTTTATTCCCTCCTCCTCTCTACTGATGGAGGTACTCATTCTTTCCTCTTAGAAAACTCACAGGAGACTTGGAGGAATTTTACAGTAAACCACAGGACATAACAAAATCACCACCTATACTGCAAAAATAGAAGTGTCAGTGGATTGCTTTCTAAATCTGTCTGGATGCTAAACACATCAAAAATGCTGATTTTGGGTTGGCATAGCTTCAAAAGCTTCAGGTTCAGTCAGAATCTGCTTTCTAGCTTCCTCTCCATGAGCAGGCCACCAGGGCATCCCCAATATTACCACTTTCTCCCTTTTGTATCTTGCTCTAAATTCTGGTCTTTTTGCTGAGAAAATTACTTCTCTATCTGGTCTCAGTAGTCTACTGGCTCTTGAATGTCTCCATGGCTATTTTTCATGGAAATTCTACTCTCACAACTTGACCATTTCAGAGAAATATATACAATATATACATGTTTTTAAACCCTTACCTTCTGTCTTAATATAGATTTCAAGGTGGTACTGTGGTAAGGGCTAGGCAGTTGCGGTTAAGTGACTTGTCTATGGTCATACAGCTAAAAAAGTGTCTGAAGCCAAATTTGAAACCAGGTCCTCCTTACTCCAGGCCTGTTACTCTATCAGTTGTGTTACCTAGCTGGTCCACATATCTAATTTTTAAATGAAGAAAATAAATACAAGGTGGTTTCTCTAAGTATGAGATAGGAAGCACACTGACAATTGGGGAACCAAGAAAGGCTTCATATGGGTGATGTTTGATGAGCATTTCACAAGAAGAGATAGATTCTATGAGGTGAAGATAAAAAGGGAATGCAATCCAGGCAGCAGCCCATGCAAAGGTATGGAAATGGGAGATGGAAGTACCAGGTGAGAGAAAGAGGAAGCAAGTCAGTTTGGCTGGATCAGAGAGTACTGATATTATCTGTTGCTCTATAAGGCTAATAATTCTGAAGTTATAGCATTTGTGGTCTAAAGACTTCAGACTTTTCAAAGCACCTATGTCTTCCTAATCTCTTGTTCCATGTGTTAAAGAAAGTAGCACCCTATTTGGCTTTCCCAGCTATTACTGCCTTAAAATTTTTGGCAATTTAGAGAAAAATTGAAATTTGTTGGGATTGGGTTTGCAGCCAACATCTAACTGGCTTGCTTGACATTTTATCATCACACAGTTGCTTCTTACCATCTTTTCATTTTATTGCCATTTCTTGATGATGCTCTTATATTTTTGTTGGTGATGGTGGTGGTTTTTCTTTCTTTTTTTTTTAGATTTGACTTTGGTAACCTTAGATGAGTAACATAACTCTTCTTTTATGACAAAAGAAAGTAGACAAATTCATGAAAAGGGGAAGATTTTTTTTTCCTCGACCCAGATTCAATCTGGAGTTTAGTACATGGATCTTTGTATAAAGGGCACTGACTGAGACAGTGAACAATAGTTTTAACTATGATTTGACAAAAGATGAAGAAATATCATTCAACTGGCTAGTTCTTGTTTCAACCCTTTATAAAGCACAAGGGATGGCATTAAAGCATGGCTTATTTTTGCAGGCAACTGAGATAACTGAACCTCACTTATTCTGTAAATGGAACAACATGGATTTTTAATGATAGTGATGATGCTAAAAACAATGATGATAACAGTGAGAATGACAGTGTTGACTGAAGACTTAAAACATTTGCCATAGATGAGTAACTATTCAATGAAATTTTAAAATAAGTTCAACTGTATTTTTTATTGTTTCAAAGGCACAGGATGTTAGAACTAGAAGAAACCTTAAAGATTTCTAACCCAACTCTTCATTTAACATACAGGGAAACTGAGGGCAAAAGTTATTCAAGACTAAAGGTCTAGAGTTAAAGGGGAACTCAGAAGACATTTTCTCTGATTCCCTCATTTTATTTATATATGAGGAAACCGAGATCAAGGAAGTCACAACTCGCCCAAAATCACACAATTTCAGAGGAAGGAGCTCAGGTCCTCTGAAAGAAATAGAATTCCTAAGAAGACACTGGGGTATAAAGAAGATGGCAGCTTAGAGAAAGCTAAAGTTCAGATCTCCAGAAACCCTTCCCTACCGAACTCAAACTATATGTTCCTAAGAACCGAAATTCAAAACAAACATCAGCATAAACCCCGGGAATCCTCCTCCTGGACCTGGACCTGGATCAAAAGTTACGGCCCCCAAAAGCCAGAACACAAGATCACTCGGACCTAAGGGGTAGGCAGAAGGAAGGTCCCAGGACCCATCCCCCCAACCCAGAGCGCTGAGTCCGAGGCAGCAGAGGGAACCTCAGAGCCTCAGGGCCGGCTATCCTGAAGGCCACTTCCTGAAAATAACCTGACCCAGTCAAGGGGGCACCCAGACAGCAGGGAAACAGAGAGATGGGGGAGCCTGTAACCCCTGACCAGATCCTTCCATCTGAGTCTCACCGAAGGTCGCTGCCTCAGGGCATACTTAGTTTGAGGTTAATCCTATCAGGAGCCCTCAGAGCTCCAGGAAGCCACAGTCCCCCCTTCCCTCAGAGACCAGGGTCCTCTGAAACAACAGTAACCCTCAGGGCTGGCAAAAGGGCCTCAGAGCTGAAGGCCGCATCCTGAAAACAACCTGACCCAGTAGAGGGGGCACCCAGACAGCAGGGAAACAGAGAGAGGCAGGAGGAGCCTGTAGCCCCCTGACCAGATCCTTCCATCTGAGTCTCACTGAAGGTCCCTGCCTCAGGGCATACTCAGTCTGAGGTTAATCCTATCATCAGCCCTCAGAGCTCCAGGATCCTCTGAAACAACAGTAACCCTCATGGCTGGCAAAAGGGCCTCGGGAGCAGGCTATTCTGAAGGCCACATCCTGAAAAAAAACCTGACCCAGTTGCGGGGGCACCCAGACAGCAGGGAAACAGAAAGATACGGGGGAGCCTGAAGCCCCCTGTCTGGATCCTTCCATCCAAGTCTCAAGGTCCCTGCCTCAAAGCATACTCAGTTCAACCCAGAGAAAGTTAATCTTATCAGGAGCCCTCTGGGAAGCCACGACCCCTCCCCCCTCAGAGTGCTGGCTCTCCTGGCCAGCTAAGGCACAGAAACAAACACCCCAAGGAAGGGGCCAAGCCAGGCTCAGAGCGTGGAAGTAAGGCAACAGAGAAGCATTGGGAGGGAACTGAGGAGGGCAGTAACAGGGAAACACCAACAATTCCTGGCTTCCCCAGGAAGACAGAACAACAACTGCATAGAATGGACAATCTGCCTAGGGCTAAAACCTCTGAACACCAGACCGAGATAAGAAAAGCTAGTCCTCCCCACTCAGATAGAGATGGCAAACTCCACAGAAGCACAAAAGCCCCAAAATTCCAAGAAAAACAAGAAGAAGGGGGCGACTTTGGACACATATTATGGAGCAAAAATACAAAATACAGAGGAGATAGAAGAGGAAACACAAGCAAATGCTTCAAAACCTTCCAAAGGAAATGGAAACTCTCCACAAACCCATGAAGAATTTGAATCGGAAAGGATCAAAAAGATGGAAGCCTTCTGGCAGGAAAAGTGGGAAATAATGCAAAAGAAAATCATACATCTACAAAACCAGTTTGACCAAACTGAAAAGGAAAACTAGGCTTTAAAGGTCAGAATTAGGCAACTGGAAGACAACTAGCAGGCAAAAGAGTAAGAATCAATAAAGCAAAGCCAAAAGATCAATAAATTAGAAGAGAACATAAAATATCTCACTGACAAGGTGACAGACTTGGAAAATAAAGGAAGAAGAGATAATTTAAGAATAATTGGACTTCCAGAAAAGCCAGAAATAAACAGCAAACTCGACATCATAATACAAGATATAATCAAAGAAAATTGCCCAGAGATTCTAGAACAAGGGGGCAATACAGCCACTGACAGAGCTCACAGAACACCCAGGTGGGTCAAAAACAGAGAAAGAAAACTATAGACCAATCTCCCTAATGAATATAGATGCAAAAATCTTAAATAGGATACTAGCAAAAAGACTCCAGCAAGTGATCAGAAGGGTCATCCACCATGATCAAGTAGGATTTATACCAGGGATGCAGGGCTGGTTCAACATTAGGAAAACCATCCACATAATCGACCACATCAACAAGCAAACTAGCAAGAACCACATGATTATCTCAATAGATGCAGAAAAAGCCTTTGATAAAATACAACACCCATTCCTACTAAAAACACTAGAAAGCATAGGAATAGGAGGGTCGTTCCTAAAAATAATAAACAGTATATATCTAAAACCATCAGCAAACATCATCTGCAATGGGGATAAACTAGATGCATTCCCAATAAGATCAGGGGTGAAACAAGGATGCCCATTATCACCTCTACTATTTGACATTGTACTAGAAACACTAACAGTAGCAATTAGAGAAGAAAAAGAAATTGAAGGGATCAAAATAGGCAAGGAGGAGACCAAGTTATCACTCTTTGCAGAGGACATGATGGTCTACTTAAAGAATCCTAGAGATTCAACCAAAAAGCTAATTGAAATAATCAACAACTTTAGCAAAGTTGCAGGATACAAAATAAACCCACATAAGTCATCAGCATTTCTATATATCTCCAACACAGCTCAGCAGCAAGAACTAGAAAGAGAAATCCCATTCAAAATCACCTTAGACAAAATAAAATACCTAGGAATCTATCTCCCGAGACAAACACAGGAACTATATGAACACAACTACAAAACACTCGCCACACAACTAAAACTAGACTTGAGCAATTGGAAAAACATTAACTGCTCATGGATAGGATGAGCCAATATAATAAAAATGACCATCCTACCCAAACTTATTTATCTATTTAGTGCCATACCCATTGAACTACCAAAATATTTCTTTACTGATTTAGAAAAAAACATAACAAAGTTCATTTGGAAGAACAAAAGATCAAGGATATCCAGGGAAATAATGAAAAAAAAAACACAAATGATGGGGGCCTTGCAGTCCCAGACCCTAAACTATATTACAAAGCAGCAGTCATCAAAACAATTTGGTACTGGATAAGAGACAGAAAGGAGGATCAGTGGAATAGACTGGGGGCAAGAGACCTCAGCAAGACAGTATACGATAAACCCAAAGATCCCAGCATTTGGGACAAAAATCCGCTATTTGATAAAAACTGCTGGGAAAATTGGAAGACAGTGTGGGAGAGATTAGGAATTGATCAACACCTCTCACCCTACACCAAGATAAATTCAAAATGGGTGAATGACTTAAACAGAAAGAAGGAAACCATAAGTAAATTAGGTAAACACAGAATAGTATACATGTCAGACCTTTCGGAGGGGAAAGACTTTAAAACCAAGCAAGACATAGAAAGAGTCACAAAATGTAAAATAAATAATTTCGACTATAAACAAAACCAATGTAACTAAAATCAGAAGGGAAAAAACAAATTGGGAAAAAATCTTCATAAAAACCTCTGACAAAGGTTTAATTACTCAAATTTATAAAGAGCTAAATCTATTGTACAAAAATCCAAGCCATTCTCCAATTGATAAATGGGCAAGGGACATGGATAGGCAGTTTTCAGATAAAGAAATCAAAACTATTAATAAGCACATGAAGAAGTGTTCTAAATCTCTTATAATCAGAGAGATGCAAATCAAAACAACTCTGAGGTATCACCTCACACCTAGCAGATTGGCTAACATAACAGCAAAGGAAAGTAATGAATGCTGGAGGGGATGTGGCAAAGTAGGGACATTAATTCATTGCTGGTGGAGTTGTGAACTGATCCAACCATTCTGGAGGGCAATTTGGAACTATGCCCAAAGGATGATAAAATAATGTCTACCCTTTGATCCAGCCATAGCACTGCTGGGTTTGTACCCCAAAGAGATAATGGACAAAAAGACTTGTACAAAAATATTCATAGCTGCACTCTTTGTGGTGGCCAAAAATTGGAAAACGAGGGGATGCCCTTCAATTGAGGAATGGCTAAACAAATTGTGGTATATGTTGGTGATGGAATACTATTGTGCAAAAAGGAATAATAAAGTGGAGGAATTCCATGGAGAATGGAATGACCTCCAGGAAGTGATGCAGAGCGAAAGGAGCAGAACCAGGAGAACATTGCACACAGAGATTAATACACTGTGGTATAATCGAACGTAATGGACTTCTCCATTAGTAGCGGTGTAATGTCCCTGAACAATCTGCCAGGATCTAGGAGAAAAAACACTATTCATAAGCAGAGGACAAACTGTGGGAGTAGAAACACCGAGGAAAAGCAACTGCCCAACTACAGCAGTTGAGAGGACCTGACAGAGGAGAGACTCTAAACAAACACTCTAATGCAAATACTAACAACATGACAATGGGTTCAAATCAAGAACACATGTGATACCCAGTGGAATCACGCATCAGCTATGGGGGGTGGGGGGGAGGAAAAGAAAATGATCTTTGTCTTTAATGAATAATGCTTGGAAATGATCAAATAAAATATTATTTTTTAAAAAAAAGAAATAGTATTCTTGCTATTTTAATGTTTCCCAAGACCACGAACTAGTAAGAGACAGAGTCAAGACAGGAACTAGGGTCTATAAATTCCAAGTTCAATGTTCTTTTTACCATATTATGAAGGTCTCTTTTTGTGTTCAATCATCTTTCACACTATTTCCTGAGAAAATATTATCTCTTTCACTGCTTAATTCAATTCCCATGATCATACTATCTCTGAGAAAATCAGAAAAAAAGTCTTTGAAGGATCAACTGGCATGCTTTTATCTATCTAAAACTCTAGGAGAATGACCGAGGTATGGAAACCAGAGGAAACATATAAAGGTCTACATCTGGATTGTCTTAGGTTCTAGGTCAATCAGAGTTGTACAGTTGCTTATTTAATCTTTCATTGCATGATAATTGTGGCAGAATGGGAAAAGAAGTTTCTAAATAAGGAAGATAAAGTTGCCTACTAGAATGGGTAATAATGGTTAGAAAACCAAAGCAATGGCTAAAGGTTCAAGTATGGTTAATTTTTGAAGTTCAAGGTGCCAAATGGACAGGAAAATTATATGTAACTTCATTAAGCAGTAACTCAAAACCCACCAAAAAGTCTAGATATAGTTCAGACAGGGATCCAGGAATGTCATGGTACTTAATGATCAAAGGCGTTTTGACGCATAGTAAGTATATCTGTCTCTGAGAGTTGACCTGGGAGACCATAATGGACAGGCTTTATTCAGATTAATTCCCTAGCAGTTTAGGTCCAATACTGGAACAAAATTAAATACTCAAGAGTCATTCATCAGTTATCTAGAATAAGTTTACTAAAGCCATAGCCTAGAAAGGATACTCAATAAGTATACTGTAGCATTTATCTAGTATAGACACAGTCTCCTTTTCATCTGTATAAAAATGTATCTGGTCATTAGAACAGGGTGTGGAAACTCAGGAAGTCTTGAGAAGTCAGCCAAATCTAAAAGGCATTGTGATTTGGATGGGCCTTTTGAGCCTTGAGGAAGCCACATCAATAGAGCCAGGGGCCATAACAAGCCTGCATTAGTAGAGATGTGCCATGAGTCTTAGTCCTCCTGTGCCAATCAAATTTTGAAGAGAGGTTTTTTTTTTTTTTTTTTGCTTTTCAAGGCAAAAGCTAAAGAGAACTCACCTAACTTTCATGGGACGTGATAAGAAAAGATATCCTAGTACATACTTATGCTATCCCATAATTCCATCTTATGTGCCTTTCCTACATTAGCCTATCTTCCATCCTGGAGGGATATCACCAGAGTTAAGTATTAGAGATGCACATTTAGGGTATAGATTGCTATTGATCCCAGTGCCCTCCCAAAACTCTGCCCCAATGTCTTCTAATTCAGTCCTTCATAGCCTTCCTTCTGGGACTCCACTCACCCTGTATCAGGCTTAAATAAAAATCATGAGTCACAAAGGTCCTTGGAAACAATAACCACAAAGGCTGCAGCAAGGAGGAGTCACAAATCATGATGGTGAGAAAGAAAGTAGGGATGTGCAAAGATCTAGGTGTGAAGGCAATAAGCTTTACAATATCTAAGCTGCCACACAATCAAGAGCTGCCACAAAGACTATCAGGGAGGAGGGAAATAGTCAGATGGTGTTAGTCATCTTGAAGCTCACAGGTGTCCTATATAATTTTACCTGAGAAATCCATATTCTCTCTGTCTCTGTCTCTGTCTCTCTGTCTCTTTCATGAGGAAACTGTGCTAGTTAATGCTGCAATTTCTGGCTGCCTTCTCTAGAAAAATCTGTTTGTTATTAAATTCATTTGCAGTCAGTTTTTTTTCACCAAAGTAAAGTACTTTATAATCACTTATATTAAATAATTGCTTGTTAATCTGGCCCCATTGGTACAGCCACTTGAGGTTTTTGGTTTTTTTTTTTGGATCCTATTCCTGTCATCCATTAAGAGAGGTGATATGATACAATGGAAGGGCTAATGGATTCAGAAACAAAAAATCTTTGGTTTGAATCCTAGCTCTGCCACTTTCAATTAGTGTGATGTCATCAGTCATTTATTATCTCTGAATTATAGTTTCCTCATCTTAAAGGGGGGGGGGGTGAGGGAGGGGCAGCTAGGTGGCATAGTGAATTGAGAGCCAGGTCTTGAGATGGGAAGTATTGGGTTCAAATTTGGCCTCGGACACTTCCTGGCTATGTGACTGGACAAATTACTTGGCCCCCATTGCCTTGCTATTATTGCTCTTCTACTTTGGAACCAAATACACAGTATTGATTATAAGAGAGAAAGTAAGGGATTTAAAAAAAAATTTAAACAGGGAGTTGAACTAAATGAAATTTAAGGTTCTTTCCATCTCTAAATCCATGACTTTAAAGTAGTCTTTTGCTCCCAGATATGTTTTTATTTTCCATTTGCTCTGTTAATCTTCATACTATCATCCAAATCTCCTGTTGGATGAGTAAAAGATTTCAGAACATGGTACCTCAGACAGGAATATGAGGATCCCAAATTTTTATTCTAAACTCTCCATCCTCTAATGATTTCACCAAACTTAGAACCAGAGCCTGATTTCCCTTGTCTTTCAACCAGGCTCCTTATCAGTAGGATCACAGGAGTTGACTTCACCTACCCAGATAGACAAAAGATGGGATATATTTCTTTCCTGTTTCAACATCTTTTTTTCTTTATCCAAGGACAGGAGACACAGAAGTCATAATGGATCTGGATCACATGGGGCTAGCTCCAAAGGTACTTAGAGGGTCAAGGAGGATAGTTTCCCAGGGCCCTGAGCTACCCAATAAAAGCACATCCAAGGTAGAAAGATTTGAATTTTTTCTTCAGAATGTGATGGTGGGCTACTATAAAATAACAAGTAACAAGTAGAATTAGATTTTTTTAGTTTGCACCTGGTATTGCTATAAGTAGAAACACCACTGAAGTCTTCAGTAGGCCAAGATGCTTTTTAATGGTGGTTCTATTACCTTGTAAATCTCAGGGATGAAATCTGAGTCTTAGGTAATTCAGCACCACCAGCAGGCTACTCAGTCTCTCCATTCCAAGAGCCAATAATATGGACAGCAGGCAGCTCCTGGGTGTGGACACTATCCAACAAGAACTTAATAAGACTACAAATGACATTGTTTCTCCTGGCATTGGGGAAATTAGTTCATCATTTGGGGCTAGAAGGTGGAAATTTGTATCTTCCCCCAATTGGTAGAAATCCACAAAGAAGGGAGGGACTTAGAGAATATCTGGGTAGCTGAACATATTCTTCCTCTATCTTCTATCACTTCAGGATAAGATTAACTGTGGCAAGATGATTAGGAGATTATATGATGCCTATCAGGACATACACTGAAGCATTTTCCATGGAAGGAAGCACAGCTTAACCTCATTATACAGAATACCTAAGGATCCTTTATTAAAAGCCCCACAAGTCACATTTTCCTGGGACTGCAATTGTTTTGTCATTGATTTATTTTCATCAAACCCCTCAGCCACCAGCATTGCTTGATAGCTTTTGAAGAAACCATCTAGAGGTTTGTTAGTTTTTTCCAGTTGTCATGGTAGCTATGGACATTGATCATAGTTCAGGACTGCATTCATCTCCCTAGCAGTGATGAGATATGTGGAAGAATGTTTTGTTTCACCAGTTCTGGATGAGTTACCAGGTATGATGTGTAGCCTCAGGGTGTGTGCGGTACATCCTGCAAACACTCATATCAGAAGCATATGATGGAAACATTAGAAATCTACTCTAGCCTTAGTTTGTGACTACAGGAAGAAGAGTCCAAAAAAGATGTGGATTTTTCAGGGCAGGGACTTTACCTGAAATGGCTGAGCTTCTATGTTCATTTAATTAAACAATTATTTCTAATGTGAAATTTATTTGTTTTGTATTTTATTTTATTTCCCTCTAAATTACATGTAAAAACAGCTTCTAACATTTTTCAAAGAATAATGAATCTCAAATTTTCTCCCTCTTTACCTCCCTCTACAAACCTCCACCACTCTTTGCTGGTAAGTAATATAATATAGATTTTACATGTGCAATAATGTGAAACATTTTTCCACATTAATCCTTTTGTGGAAGGAATTTCAAATAGAAAAAAATTTAAGTGAAAAAAATCACTAGTCTACTAACTTGAGAAACAATCACTTCTTTGAAGTAGAAAGGGTGGGTATCATTATTCCCATTTTATAGATAAATGAACCCAAGTAAGGAATAATTTTCTTAATAATTTAATTAAATTGGATATACAATTTTTATTTTTTTCAGTTACATGTAGAAACATTTTTCACAATTTTTATGACATCCTAGAATCCAGATTTTCTCCCAGAGATAGTAAATAGTCTGATAAAGGTTATTCTAATGCTTTTGTGCAATACAAATTTCCATATTGTTCATGTCGTGAGAGAAGACACATATCATGTACAATAAGAAACTCACGAAGGAAATAAAGTGGAAAATGGTAAGTTTTGATCTCCAATCAAACTCCAACCATTCCTTTTATGCCTAGGAATACCATTTTTCATCATGAGTCCCTTGTGGTTATCTTGAACATTTGTTTTACTGGTAATTATTTAATCCTGCACAGTTGACCATCATATAATTTTTCTGTTAGTGTATATGCTATTCTCCTAGTTCTGCTCATTTAATTTTGCATCATTTCATATAAATCTTTCCAGGTTTTTATGAACTTTTCCTGTTCACTGTTCTTTATGGAACAACAGTATTCTATTACAAGCATATACCACAACTTGTTCATCCAACCCCCAAGTGATGGAAAACCTCTCAGTTTCCAATCCTTTGCCACTACAAGAAGAGCTGCTAAAAATATTTTGATACAGGTAAATTCTTTTCCTTTATTTCTGATCTCTTTGGGATATTTTGGGATATTTGGGAAATTTCACCCAGTGGTGAAATTTCTGAGCCAAAGAGTATCCATAGTTTTATGGCTCTTTGAGTCTACTTCCAGATTACTCTCCAGAATGGTTATAACACTTCACAGTTCTCCAACACTGTATTAGCATCCTAATTTTCCCACATCCCCTCCAACAACTATAATTTTCCTTTTTGATCATCTTAACCAATCTGATAGGTGTGATGTGGTTTCAGAGTTGTTTTAATTTGCATTTCTTAAATCAATAGTAATTTAAAGCATTTTTGTATGACTACAAATAATGTTAATTTCTTCCTCTAAGAACTGTCTTTTCATATCTATTTAAAATTAATTTATTTAGTTAATTTAGAACATTATTCCTTGGTTACAAGAATCATATTATTTCCCTCCCTGCCCTTCCCCCACCTTTCCCATTGCCGATGTGCAATTTCATTGGATATAACATGTGTCCTTCATCAGCACCTATTTCCATGTTGATGGTGTTTGCATTAGGATGTTCATTTAAAGTCTACATCCCCAGCCATATACCCATCAGATCATGTATTCAAGCAGTTATTTTTCTTCTGTGTTTCTACTCCCAGTTTTTCCTCTGAATTTGAATATGGTTTTTCTCATAGATCCCTCCATGTTATTCAGGGTCATTGCACTGCCATTAATGGAGAAGTCCATTACATTCTATTGTACCACAGTGTATCGGTCTCTGTGTACAATGTTCTCCTGGTTCTGCTCCTTTTGCTCTGCATCATTTCCTGGAGATTGTTCCAGTTCCCATGGAATTCCTCCACTTTATTATTCCTTTGAGCACAATAGTATTCCACCAACAACATATACCACAATTTGTTCAGCTATTCCCCAATTGAAGGGCATCCCCTCATTTTCCAATTTTTTGCCACCACAAAGAACATAGATATGAATGTTCCTGTACATGTCTTTTTCCTTATTATCTCTTTGGAGTACAAACCTAGCAATGCTATGGCTAGATTAAAGGGCAAACAGTCTTTTTGTGTACTTTGGGCATAGTTCCAAATTATACACCAGAATGGTTGGATCAATTCACAACTCCACCAGCAATGAATTAATGTCCTGACTTTGCCACATCTCCTCCAGCATTCAATACTTTCTGTTGCTGTCATGTTAGTTAATCTTCTAGGTATGAGGTGATACCTTAGACTTGTTTTTATTTGTATCTCTCTGATTATAAGAGATTTAGAACACTTTTTCATGTGCTTATTAATACTTTTGATTTAATTAACTGAAAATTTCCTATTCATGTCCCTTGCCCATTTATCAATTGGAGAATGGCTTGATTTTTTTGTACAATTGGTTTAGCTCTTTATGAATTTGAGTAATCAGACCTTTGTCAGAGGATTTTGTTATGGATATTGTTTCCCAATTTGTTGCTTCCCTTCTAATTTTGGTTGCATTGGTTTTGTTTGTACAAAAACTTTTTAATTTGATGTAATCAAAATTATTGACTTTACAATTTTGTGATTTTTTTCTAGCTCTTGCTTGGTTTTAAAGTCTTTCCTTTCCCAAAGATCTGACATGTATATTATTCTGTGTTCACCTTATTTGCTTATAGTTTCCTTCTTTATATTCAGGTCATTCACCCATTCTGAGTTTATCTTGGTGTAGGGTGTAAGATGTTGATCCAAACCTAATTTCTCCCATATTGTCTTCCAATTTTCCCAGAAGTTTTTATCAAATAGTGGGTTTTAGTACCAAAGCTGGGATCTTTGGACTTATCATAGACTATCTTGCTGAGGCCACTTACCCCAAGTCTATTCCACTGATCCTCCTTTCTGTGTCTTAGCCAGTACCAAATTGTTTTGATGACTACTGCTTTAAAGTATAGTTTGACATCTGGGACTGCAATTCCTCCTTCCTTTGCATTTTTTTCATGATTTCTATGGATATCCTTGATCTTTTGTTCTTCCAAATGAACTTTGTTATGTTTTTTTTTCAAATTCAGTAAAAAAGCATTTTGGTAGTTCAATGGGTATGGCACTAAATAAGTAAATTAATTTGGGTAGGATTGTCATTTATATTGGCTCATCCTACCCATGAGCAGTCAATGTTTTTCCAATTGTTTAGATCTAATTTCAATTGTGTGGAGAGTGTTTTGTAGTTGTGTTCATATAGTTCCTGTGTTCGTCTCAGCAGATAGATTCCTAAGTATTTTATATTGTCTAGGGTGATTCTAAATGGAATTACTCTAATTCTTGCTGCTTAGATGTGGAGATATATAGAAATGCTGATGACTTATTTGGGTTTATTTTGTATCCTATAACTTTGCTAAAGTTGTTGATTATTTTGACTAGCTTTTTAGTTGATTCTCTAGGATTCTTTAAGTAGACCATCATACCATCCACAAGGAGTGATAGCTTGTTCTCTACATTGCCAATTTTAATACCTTCAATTTCTTTTTCTTCTCTAATTGCTACTGCTAGTGTTTCTAGACAGTGTTAAATAATAGAAGTGATAATGGGCATCCTTGTTTCCCTCCTGATCCTATTGGGAGGCTTCTAGTTTATCCCCATTGCAGATGATGTTTGCTGATGGTTTTAGATATATGCTGTTTATTATTTTTAGGAAAGGTCCTTCTATTCCTATGCTTTCTAGTGTTGTCAAAGGCTTTTTCTGCATCTATTGAGATAATTATATGATTTTTGTTGGTTTGCTTGTTAATATGGTCAATTATGTGGATGGTTTTCCTAATATTGAACCATCCTTGCATTCCTGGTATGAATCCTACCTGGTCATAGTGAATAACCCTCGTGATCACTTGCTGGAGTCTTTTTGCTATTATCCTATTTAAGATTTTTGCATCTATGTTCATTAAGGAGATTGGCCTATAGTTTTCTTTCTCCATTTTTGACCTTCCTGGCTTTGGAATCAGTACCATATTTGTGTCATAAAAGGAATTTGGAAGAACTCCTTCTTTGCTTATTCTGTCAAATAGTGTGTATAATATTGGGATTAGTTGTTCTTTGAATGTTTGATAGAATTCATTTGTGAATTGTTCATATCTTTTGACCATTTTTCAATTGGGGAATGCTTTGTATTCACTCAGTTCTCTTATGATCTTTGTTAGAGATACTTGCTATAAATTTTTCCCCAATTTGCTGTTTCCCTTCTAATCTTATTTTGTCAGTTTTCTTTGTACAAAAAAAAAAACTTTTTAAATTTAACATAATCAAAATTATCCATTTCATGTTTTTGTAATGTTCTCTATGTCTTGTTTGGTCATTAATTAAATTTTATATATTCAAATCATATGTAGCAAGTTTATAGTTCCACAATCATTTTTGTTCTTCATATATTGAAATGTTTCCAAATGGTTTGGTGATTATTAGGTTTATAAAAATATAATTCTGAGAATAACTAAATAGATAAATAAGCAAACTGAGGCATACAAGGATTAAATGACTTTCTACTCTGCATCTAATGAGTTAATGTCAGACTTTGGTCTAAGACATGAATGTACTAACTGAATCTGGGGCTCTTTCTACAATACTGCAAAGCTTTTATTAATAAAACCTACCCTAGTGGTTCCTGTATTTCTGAGTTTAGTGGGTATTGCCAAGCTAAGTTGTTCCTCTAGCAGGTCAACTTCATCACAGTCTAAGTTAGCACTACACAGAGGTTTCTGGGCATATAGATGCTCAACACCCTGCCCAAGGTAGCTTTACATGAATCTCATATTCTATAAATTCTGGTGACAGGGCAACTTGTAAAGAATCAGCCAATACTTTCCAAACCAAAGATGCCAGAAGAATAATTCAGTTTGGTAAAATGTTTGTGAAGCCTTTCCTTTTGGAACCATGAATGGATGGTTAAAATAATTAATTGGTGAATGAATAAAAACTTAGTAAGCATTTATTATGTGCAGAATACCATGTTAAGCACTAAGAATGCAAATAGAAGAGAAATGAGGTCCCTGCTCTCAAACACCTTACATTTTAATGAAGGAGACAATACATAAGAATGATTTCAGTTAAAAGTGAGATAAAGGGGCCATCTAAGTGGTTCAGTGAATTGAGAGCCAGGCCCAGAGACAGGAGGTCCTGAGTTCAAATGTGGTCTCAGACACTTCCTAGCCATGCGACCCTAGGCAAATCACTTAACCCCCATTGCCTATCCCTTAATACTCATACATAGTATTGATTCTATGACAGAAGATAGGGGTTTTTGTTTGGTTTTTGTTTGTTTAAAACCCTTACCTTCCATCTTGGAGTCAATACTGTGTATTGGCTCCAAGGCAGAAGAGTGGTAAGGGCTAGGCAATGGGAATTAAGTGACTTGCCCAGGGTCACACAGCTGGGAAGTGTCTGAGACCAGATTTGAACCTAGGACCTCCCATCTCTAGGCCTGGCTCTTAATCCACTGAGCTACCCAGCTGCTCCCAAGATAACGGCTTTTTGAAAGTGAGATAGAAAAGTTTCATGGTCCTTAGGATAAAGGATCAAAATGGATGTTAATGCTTCTTCTTTGACATCATTTCTACCAATAAAATCATATAAGTTTCTTCAACTGAACAATTTATTAGTCCCAAAGACTTTTGTGGCAAGAACTCTTTTCTAGATCTTCAGTAACATGTAGAGATGCCTTTGCCAGGCTGCATCTCCACAGAGGTTGCTTTGTAGGATAATGAACTGGGCTTCAAGTACCATTCTTCTAAAGGATTTGGGGTTCATAGTCATGAGTTGTCTCCATTAGGGTCTATGGGAAGATCGTGGTCAAGGTAGTGGTAGAAGTTTGACTGGGGGATACTCAAGAGTGCTCAAGAAAGGCTAGTACCTCTGGTGTGAAGGCTTTCTGAGCCCCTTTCAGGATTATCCACCCTCCTTTGGTGAAAACTTGGTATTAAACTCTTTCCTGTGACTCCATGAAACTATAAGTCTGTATATCAGCCACATTCCAGTAAAACCATTTTGACAGGCTGGCTAAAACATGATGAGGGTCACTGATAAGTCTCAAAACCATAGGTGAGTTAGGGGGATGTCTACCCTAAGCATGCAAAGACCTTCCCCAAATGGAAGAGTAGAGGAGAACAATCTGTTCCAACATCCAGGAAGTTAGTATGAGGAAGTGCTATGAGGTTAGTTAGACAGTAAAGAAGGCAAGGTCATCCATTACATCATGGGCTATCACCAGTCATCTTGACTTTTGTCTTGCCACTGGATTTTAATGATTTTGGTAAAGACCAAGGCTGACAACTCTGAGCAACTCTGCCTCACTTAAATCCAACTTTCATGAGTCAAAAGACATCACCCAAAAGTGATCTCTTTGAACACAAAGGACAATAACCAACCAAGTGGCTTGACTTGCCTGGCACATACTGCCTCCCCTCTCTCTTAAACTCAATATGGTTGAAGAATTGATGACATCTTAAACTATAAACTCTGAGAACACAGAGACAAGGTCATTATTTTCTGGTAATATTTTTCCCATCAAGGAACCATCTGAAATTTCTAAATGGTTTCTGAAATGCATTGGATGATTATATGGTAAATAGAATATTAGTTGGGAAAACTAGGGACTTGAGAGACTAAATATCTTATCCCTAGGCAGAGACAGAGAACAATGGATTTATAGAGAAAGCCATGGCTCTCTGGACAGGCTACATGGCCTAGTGAAATGAATTATGGAATAGTAATTAAGAAGATCTAGGTTTAAAACCCATCCAAAGCACATTCTTAAAGTGAAACCATAGGTCAATTCTCTAAGCCTTGGTTTCCTTTTCTGTAAAACATTGATAATAGTACCAACCCTAAGACTACAGTGAAGATCCAATTAAACCATACATGAAATGCACTTTAGAATCTTTAAAGTGCTACATAATACCAGCTATTATTATCCCTCACCACTGAATGTTGGTCTTTTAGCCAGAAAATCTCTGTTGCAGAATAATTATGTGCAAAGCACCATGCTAGGGCTATAAAGAAGACAAAGTTGTATAAAATATAGTCCCTATCCTCAAAGAGTTTACAACCTACTAGAAGACATGCACATAAACAGGTATAATATAAGACAGGAGCTGCTAAGTGCCATCACAAAGTTACAAACAAAGTATTTTAAGAGTCCCAAAAAAGATGAGTTCACTTGTCTGTCTGAAGAGGTTCTGGGAAGTAAGGAAGCATTTGGCTGAGCCTCAAAGGACGGGTAGAATTTTGATTTGGGCAAATGGAAAAGGAGTGGAATATAGACAAAAAGAATGAAGTGAGCCAAGGGGGGGGGGGGAAGTGCAGAATCTAAGGATCACTGGATAACTGAATCTTCCAGTGGAAAGAAACCTCAGAGGTCCTATTGTCCAATCCACTTTTGAGCTAGAATCCTACCCCTAATAAGTAATTATGCAGCCTTCAGCTAAGGAGTTCCAGTGATGAAGCACCTGCTGTCTTCCAATCCAGACCATTCCATATTTGGATAGCTTGATTATTGGGAATTTTTATTATCAGAAAGAGGTCCTCAACTTCCAATAATTGCTTCTAGTTTTGTCATCTAGAATCAAGAAAATTTGCCTAGTTACTCTTCCCACGTGACAACCCTTCAAATGGATGAAGACAGTCAATATGCCTTCTCCGTATGAGAGGCAGTTTGGAGTAATGGATATGGAAAACTGAACTTGCAATCACAAAGGAAGGATTTCAGAACCTTCCTCAGACATTTAGTAGGTGTGTGAATATGGGCAGTATGTTTTATCTTCCTGGGTCTCCGTTTTTCCAATTGTAAAATTAGCCTAACTACATAAAAGATTCTTTCCAGCTCAAGATCCCTGATCCTATCATTGTCTAGATTGTTTTTTCTCCAGGTTAAACATCTTCAGTTCCTTTAACAAATCTTCCTGCAGCATAATTGATTTACTGTCTTCTCACAACCCTGATTGCCCTCCTTTATATTCCCGTTACCTCAAAGAGGAGGGCATGGCAACAGATCTATGGATGGGAAAGGCAGCAACTGTTGGCACCATTTTTTATCTCAGAAGCTGCCAGTAAGTAGGCAGTTGATAAAAAACAAAGCTATCCTTAGATACTGTGCCAGTATTTCCTAAACTGGCCCTCACAATGCAGAGCTTCCTCTGTTAACAGGAGGTAGAGCAAGAGAATTAGGTAAGACCTTGGCAGCAGAGCATGCAGCCCTTGGGGACTCTGTTTACTTTGATAGTTCCTTGTGTATATCAGTCAGACAGACAGAGGCAGAGACAGACAGACCGAGACAGAGATGTTGAGAGAGAGAGAGAGAGAGACAGAGAGCAAGAGAGAGAGGGAAGGAGAGGGGGAGGAACAGAGAGAGAAAGAGAGAGGAGGGAGAGAGGGGGTGGGAGAGAGAGAAGGAGAGGAGGATGAGAGTAGAGGTGGGAGAGAGGCAGGGAAGGAAGGAGTGAGAGGGAGAAAGAGAGGGGGGAGGGAGAAAGAAGAAGGGAAGGAGTGGGGGAGGGAGAGAGAGAGAGAGAAAAAGGCAGACAGACAGACAGATAGACAGATAGACAGAGAATATGTGTGTGTGTGTGTGTGTGTGTGTGTAAATGCACCTGGGGAAACTGTTGAGAGCAAGAAAATACTACAAATTGCTAGAGGGAATATCAGAAGTATAGTAGGAAGAGAAGACTTTATCCCAAGATGATAATACCTTGTTCTACCTTTCCCAATTCTCCCAGGTGTATATTTGGGAGAGGATGCAGGACCCTCATAATTAGACGTCATAGGACCTCATGCATCACACTGGCAACCAATGGAAACTCACCCTCCTTGCTCCTGTCATTCTGGAATGTCTAGTGAAAGTGTCTTAAAGGAGTGGAGGGGCAGTGATGGAACTGCAAACTGTGACCTCCAGATAATTAGCTCAGCCATGTTGGCCTTCTCACCTTTCAGGGGCCACAGCCACTAGCTGCACTAGCCCTACTCCTCCCTAAGCCCATTACAGTGTGACTTGATCCTTCAAGAACAGCAGGAACAGGCAATGACCTTTCATGAAACACTTTGACCTGGAATTTAAAACATAGCCTCAGAAATAGAGAAGCAATGGTGGGTGCCCTCATCATAGTCATTGTTGCTACCTGCTGCCTTTCTGACCCACAGATCAATTGTTTTGCCTTCCTGAATGTGGAGACATCCAGCTTGTCAGTGCCCTTCCTAAAATGTAACTAAATGTGATGCGCCAGAGGTGGGTTGACTGGGGCACAATACTGCCACCTCTACTAATGCTGCTCGAGATCCCACAGGTTTTTGTGGTTGCCATGTCAGTGGAGCCTCATCCTGTTAGAGCACAAGGAGATAGGCAATCAATCAGTCTGTGAGCATTTATTAAGTACCTGCCACTATATATGCCAAGCCATGGGCTATGTAGAAAAGAAACAAAGACCAAAGTGAAAAGAATCCAGAGAAGCCAACATAGATGTGTACAAAATGTATATAATAGTTATAATTATAACTAGCATTTACAGAGTGTTTGAAGATGATAAAGCTCTTTACAAGGATTATCTTATTCTCTCTTCCCAACACCAAGAGGTAGACTCTTTTGTTATTTCCAATGTATTAATGTGTGCCTCTGACTACATTTCCCACAATCCCCTTTCCCCTTTCTTGTACCTGTGTCATTACTTTTTTTCCATATTTAGTTTCGGTTCTGGGTGGGCATGATCTCTCTGGATCCATGTGGATGAGGGGAAGCAGCTCGCTTGATTTCTCTAGATTTCACTTTCCCTTTGCTTCAAGTTGAATTTAATAAATAGTATTAAATATAATACTTGGAGTATTGGATATTAATTTTAATCATTACACCATTTTGCAGTTGGAGAAACTGTGATAGACAGAAGCTAAGTGACTTTCCCAGGTTCGCATAGTAAAAACTAAATCCAGGTATTCCTAACTCCAAGTCCAGCACTATAACACCTACTTGCCCGATTATTAATACAAGGTAATTTTAGAGTCAAAATACTAGCAGTTTGGAGAATTCAAAAAAGCCTCATATAAATGTTAGCTGGGACATAAGCTAAAGTCTGGATATAATGTAGAAGGTAGAGTTAAGGAGGGAGTCAGTGTAAAGGAACTGGGAAAAATAAGACTAGATCAGCAAAATAAGGCGAGAGTCTTTCATGTCGCCTAATGGGTGAGAGTTTGAGCCAAGCTATGATCTGTTTTCTCTAAGACTCTATGAACTGTTCATATTCCCTAGCTCAGTGCTACCTAATCTTTCCATCTGCCAGGATCTGAACATGAGCATGAACCCTCCTTGCATTCACTGTCTCCCTCCATTAGAATGTGAGCCCCTTGAGAGCAGGAGCTGTCTCCATCTTCTGTTTCCATGCCCAATGTTTAACTCAGTCCTCCGCATCATATAGAGAACCTCTCAGAAATGTTTCAGTGTTTCATTGTATTCCAAGACCTTGTTCTCTCTCCATCCAGCCCTGACTATTGAGTCTTCCTCGATTTGTAGTTAAATTAATCCTCTCCACTGACGTCAGCATGGTATTTCTATCTCTGCCTTAAGAAAAGACATGTCTCTCCTGGAATCCTGACACTCTCCAGCAATGGGGGGCTTCCTAAACACCACCAGAGCAATCAAAGAAAGTTATCATATGTGCAAATTACACGCCTCCCAAACCCCCTTTGAAGTGCCTTCTCAAGCCTGTGGCTGCTTCAAGAAAAGAGGGAAGTCTCATTACACTTGCAATTCTCAGATCCCCACAGCTAATATTCCCAAACTTGGAAAAGCCCCTATAAAAACCAATTTGGGAATAAGCCACGTAGCATCATTATTGTCCAAGCAATATCAAGAGACACGAGAAAGTTTGCTCTGTGTATTCATTATGCTTCTTGTGCCCTGTTGAGTTTTTTTTTTTAAACTCAGCACTGAGTCTGGCCTTTTCCCACCCTCCCTTACAGTCTGGAAAGTAAAGTGTGGGAGTTGTCCCTAAAAGAGGATGCCTGATTTCCTGGAGGTGTTGACTCCCAAATGGTGGCATTCTCTGGCAGCTGTATTCCGGGCAAGAGCTGTTGGAGGGAGGCACGGCTTTCTTTGCAGTGCTACCTTACAGCAGACTGGAATTAGTTAGTGTCAGAACAAGATCTGAATGTATTAAGAGTTGAATAGACTCAGCAAACCATTTGGGTTCACTCTGCATTGGAGTCTGGAAGTGTCTCCTGATCTGCTTGGTAATGCATCCTGAAATTCGCAGGGGAAAACCAAGTTTTATTATATTTTGGAAATAGCTACAGACATTTATTCGGGCGTGAGAGACTGGGGGCTGCAGATGTGTACCCCCAGCCTCCTTTCATTAAGAGCATATGATCAGAGAGTTAGATGTGGAAGGGACCCATCCAATGCCCTTATTTTATAAAGGAGGAAACAAACACCCTAAAATGAGAGAAGCATGTTATTTCCTAGCCAACCACACTGAGGAAAGGGAAAGGAGAGACATCTTGCCTCCATCGCCCATCTTACTGAGTCTGCCCTCCTCTCATATCCCCCAAGCAGATCACTCAATGGGTGGGATTGGGGAGACCTAAAGAAAGGCATTTATTTCATCAGCTTGCCTATGAAATCCTCTACCCCTAGTCCCACCTGCAGGCAGGCAGTGAAGCAGCGGAAGGCAACCTTGGGGAAAAGCAAAACAAATTGAGGAGAAGCAGCTCCCTAAGAAGCTGGAACAGCTCCAGAAAGAGGATTGTCCTTTTGAAGAGTCAGTCTGAGTGGGGACAGGGAGGTAGAAGAGATGAGCTTCCAGGATGATTCTCTTTATTCCTAGGAAAGAATCATGTCAAGAGATATTACTAAGGAAGCAACTTGGGTGTGAGAGATTAACAGGAGGGGAAATTATATCAATTATTGAAAGCTTGGTTGGAATTCAAAGGAGCCTTTGGCCAGATGTGGTAGAAGAAAATAGACTAGCAGTTTTCTAATAATTTCCCCCCCAAAAAATGAGATTTTTCCATGAATCATTCAAGAATTATTTACTAGATACCTATTATATATATATATATATACTAGATGCTAGATAGCTATTATTTAGCACTGTGCCCCACTAGCTAGCACTAATACAGTGCCTTTAAGTTTGAAAAAGACTATATATATATATACATATATATATGTATATATATATAAACATATATATAATATGTATTGGTATAGATATAAATATAGTTATAGATATAATCTCCATTTTACATATGAAAAACCGAGGTTGTGAGAGATTGAATGACTTGTCTAGTGTCATAGAGGCAGAATTTGAACCTGAGTCTTTCAGACCCCCAGTCCAACACTCTTAACTACCCAACTGTCTTTATTGGGAGATATAGAAGGAATGGAAGCAGCGTAGGATATGGGTATCAGAGGCCCTAGGTTCAGGTTTGAGTCTCCATCCTTCCATTTCCCACCTGTTCTCCCTCTTCTTGTGATAATCACTCGTCTCCAGGCTCTTCATCTACAAAATAAGGAGGTTGAACTAAGTGATTTCTGAAGTCCTTCTTGAGATCTCATGAGGAAAGGCAGTCCTTGCCTTCAGGGAGCTTCCTGTCTTATCAAGGGGATAAAGCATGTGTGTGTCCATATCCAACAAATAAGATCCACTAGAATAAATGTTTCTTGAGGGCAGAGGACCTTTTCTCATTTCTGTCTGGACTTCTCTTAGTCCATAATCCATAGGTAGCAGAGAATGAGCATTTAAATGTCTGCTAAATGACACAATGCATAACCAAAAAGACCACTGCAGAAGCCAGACTAGAAGTAATACCCATTCAGAGAAGGTGGGAAGGTATTTCAGTCATGGAAAGCAACATGAATGATGGCATCTCCATAGGGGCTGTCTATAGCCCACTGGGGAACTCTGAGCCTCTGCCAAGAAGAGTGGGAGGATGGGACGAGAGACTCATTTGACCTGAGCACCAAACTCAAGTGGAATCTTGAATTTAATACATAAAGAATTGTCCATATAGATTTATGAAACAACTCTAAAGTATCTTTTTGTGCTTGCTTTAACCTATGGTGTTAGCCCAGAGTTAAATTTGTCCTTGAGAATGAGCAAATGAATCACCACAAAAGGGTCTAATATAAAAAAAAATGGGATCATAGATTGGAAGTTAGAAGGGATCAAGAGGTCATTCATTTTACAGGTAACAGTAAGACCAGAAACTTTATCAAGGTCACATAGACAGTAAGTGAAAGAACCAAGATTGGAAAGTAGGTCCTGACTCCAATGAGTAATTCATGCTTCACATTTTTTTTAGGGGGGTGAAATCTTTTGCTGTCATATATCTTTGTTTTTCCCCCATTATGGCATGGTCCTCAATAAGTGGGAGTGACCTAAGCCTTTTTTGGGTCAGAATTCCTAACTTCTGCTCCAGTCTAGAAAGAGTTAGACATGACTAAAATGACTGAACAATATTTCCTAAGACAATCAATTCCTCTTTGGGAATGAAATAACAATGTCTCCTTGGAGTACATGAGAAATGGAAGCCAGGAAGAACAAGAGAAAAACACTCCTAAAAGCCTGAACAAAAATTGTTTTAAGAGCTTGAGCCAAAATCTAGATGTCTATGATATCCATTACCAACTAGCCAAATAATTATAATCTTTCTATTCAGTCATTTCAATTTTGTCCAACCCTTTGTGACCCCATTTGAGATTCTCTTGGCAAAGATATTGAAGTGGTTTTCCACTCTCTTGTCCAGACTATTTTACAGGTGGGGAAACTGGGGCAAAGAAGTTTAAGTGACTTACTGGGTTCACAAAGCTAGTAAGAGCCTGAGGCTGGATTTGAACTTGAGTCTTCCTTATTCCAGACATGAATCTCTATCCATGGAGCCCCCTAACTGCCTTAATTGCATGTAATAAGACCTTAATAAATTCTTTTTCACTCTTTCCCAAGGCAGTCTTTCCAATTTTGTAAAGCTCAGATTTTTAGGAAGTTGGGTTATTTTGTTTTGTTTTTCCTGACTTCAAGCCCAAATATATTGATTGGCAACTTCTCTATATTGTTCTTGCTCTGCCCTCTGGGACCAAACAGAATGTGCTATGATGGTAGCTGTAGAACAGAACTGAGAGATATGACTACTAGCAAGTAATGCTTTGAAGAAAAAACCAACAGGATTTAGTGGATGTAAAAGTGTGCCTACCACTGTGCCTGGCATACAGCAGGTGCTTATTAAATGCTTACTGATTTGGCCTGACTTGATTGGAAAGAGAAGTCAAAGACACATCCAAGACTTGGATTGGGAAAAATGTTTACAGAGCTCTCTTATCTAAGCCTTTGAATATATCTGACCTGGGCTATTTGCATTTATTTACTTATTCCCTGCAGCCAAGATATTTCTTACAAAAGAGAACCCTGCTGCCCAACACCATGCAATGAAGACTTCAGAGTGAATCTGTAATCCAGTTCCTTTGCAAAAATAAGAACAGGATGAATCAAACAGCCCAGATCTTGTAATCTCTCCAAGTTCCTTGTTTAGGCAACTTCATCTCTTCCCCCTCCTTATTATTTCCCCAACTGTCTTTGAAATGAACAATTAGTTCATTTTTAAAGAATGTTTTCTCTCACCTCTCTTGGCTGCTATTTCTCATGTATTCTAAGGAGAGGATGTTTGGCAAATAAGTCCCACACATCTTAATTTGTTTCTCCTTTAAGGTTGCCCAGACACTGCTTCCTGGGGATCTGATGGATCCAGCCTTTTTCTCAGAACAATCATCCCCTTTTCCATGTCAAAACATTTTGGAGATACTTCCTCCCTGCCCCCCAAAAAAGAAAGCACTTGTCACCTTAGTACCTATAGATTGTTAATAAACAACCAAAAACTGCTATGAATTCAATAATGCATTTGAGTAAATTTGCATCTGATTAAGGGCCAGAACAGCTATGGGGTGTTTTCAAAATAATCAACAATGATTCAAGATATTTCCAAGGGATCCATGAAGGAAATTGGCATCCTCTTTGACTGATTGGCTTTTTTGTTTGGCATCTAAAGTCTTTCACAACCTGGTTCCAATCTACATTTCTGACTTTTTTGCAAACTCTTCATGAAAAGATAGTGTAATTTGATTTGAAGTCTGAATGACCTGAGTTCAAGTCTTAATTCTGAAACATATCGACTGAGACATCTCCATACCCCCCCCCCTCAGACTCTAAAGTTGCAGAGAATGTGGCCATATGCTTTGTTCAAAGTAGTTTTCTCTTTTGGAGTTTCATATTGTATAATTAGAAATCTTGAACCCTTGGACTTCATCTCCCAGAATCCTTTTCCCTCCATTCATGTAGGATCATTACATATCTTACATACAAGTTTGCTGTAACCCCACCCTGAGACCCTTCTTCCCAGGCTCTCCTCCTGGCTCTCTTCCCACTTTTATCAGTCCAGGCAACTCTCTCTTTGCTAATGCTATCATTTTTCCTTTTTCTTCAAGTTATTAATTATAAAAATATAATACTTGAAGTATTTGGATATTAATTTTTACTCTTACAATATGCCAATGAAATCACCTGGCCTATCCCATCACACCCATCCCTACTCCCAATCATACACTCCACGGTTCAATCAAACCAGCCTATTTGCTCTTCCCCAAATGAAACATTCTGTCTCCTGATTCTGGGCATCCACATGAAGCCATGCCCCATACCTGGAATGTACACCCTCCTCAGCCCTATTCTCAGTGGCTGGCACACAGTAGGCCCTTAATAAAAGCTTGTGGATTTGTTGGATTGACTTGAAGGTCTTGTCTGCCCAAGAGGCTCAATTCACCTACCACCACCTCACTGAAACCTTAGCTAGTTGCCACCCTGTCAGGTCATTTGTTCCCTCTGCCCTCTCAGATAACCTAGTATTTATTTATCTGTGTCTAGCCTTGTATCCCCATCCCCATCGCCCTCCTGAAAGGCAAGGACTGTTTTCACTTTTGTCTTCTCCAGGGCACCTGGCACAGGGCCTATACATGGTAGAAGAATAATAAACATTTACCAAATTCAATTGAATTGGTTCAATTCTTCAATGGCTTAAGCACCTGCCTCATCCTTGTCCTCTTTCCCCCCACCCCAAACCCTTGCTGAGATTCTCAGGAACTTGAACAGGAGAATCACTCAGGATGATACAGATCCTTGAGATTTACAGAGGACTTTCCTCAAAATGATCTGGTGAGGGGGATGGGATGAATATTAGTATTATCATTTTTTAAAATGTGCAACTTGAAACTAAGAGAAATTGAGGGATTTATTTCCCGAGTCACAGAAGAGTTAAATAACAGAGCTGGGTCCCAAACCCAGACCCATTTCAAAGTCTAGATCTCTTTTGTCCATATTATATTACATTTAGATGAGCCGGGAAACTTCATGATGATCCTTCCTATCCTCAACTCCAACAAGCTCTATCTCTGCCCCAATTCAGTTTTTAAAAAAATACTTTCATGGCCACATCTTATCATCAGTCACCCATATCAGGATTATCATGTAAAACTGTACAACTCCAGAATACTGAACTTAAATTGGTACTTACTCTGATCACAACTACAACCAAGATGTCTATCCTTCATTCCTTTACTCAACAGTAGACCTGTTCTTCACTTTCATCTTGACCTTCAATCATGGTTGTTATTTTTCAGTCGTTTTTTAGTCATGTCCAACTCCTCATGACCTACTTGGAGTTTCCTTTGCAAAGATACTGGGATAATTTGCTATTTTCTTCTCCAACTCATTTTACATATGAGGTAACTGAGGCAAACAGGGTTAAATGACTTACTTGCCCAGGGTCTCACAACTAGAAAGTATCTGAATCCAAATTTGAACTCAGGAAAAGGACCCATTCTGACTCCAAGGAAAGCACTCTATCCATTGTGCCACCTAGCTGCCATGTTCAATCATGGTCTTCCTCCTTCTAATCCATCTCACTCACTCAGACTTCATTTGCCTCTATCCATATCCAGTTTTGACCCTAAGGTCTGTGAGGTTATTGATCCACAGATCTCTTTTTAGACTTTAAAGGCACATCAGCAATGTGCTTTGGTCAAACATGTCTCACAGCTGCCCATAGTTGCTGATTTCTCCCTGGACCATAAAGGAGAGGACAAAACATCATCCTTTGCTGGTAATCAATAGTAAAGTAATAAAGGAAATCAGTCCTTCAGTGCTTATGAAATAGTATTGGTCACTGCAGAGTAGGAGAGAGTATGGTTGGAGTATTAATTTTATCTTTAAACTGATTATTTTTGGAGTTACAGGGTGGAAATGAAATGGAAGGAAGGAAGCAAGCAAGCAAGGAAGCAAGCAAGGAAGCAAGCAAGGAAGCAAGCAAGGAAGCAAGCAAGGAAGCAAGCAAGGAAGCAAGCAAGGAAGCAAGCAAGGAAGCAAGCAAGGAAGCAAGCAAGGAAGCAAGCAAGGAAGCAAAATAATTGATTAAGTGCTTAATTTGTACCAACCATTGTGCTAAGTGTCATGGATAAAAATAGAAAAGCAGAGGCAGAACATGCTCTCAAGGAACTAACATTCAGATGAGGAAAACAACACATATGAGGTTTCAGCTGAAAGTCAGATGAAAAGGTCCCATGGTCCTTAGGGTACAACAGTCAAACAGATGGTAATGCATCTTCTTTAATGTCATTTCCACCAATAAAACTGTACCTGTTTCTAAAGTTGACTTATTTGACAGAATGAAGGACTTTGCTGTTGAAAAATGTATTTTTCCCAGTAACACTGGCCTCCTAGCCTTAAACAAAATACTTTATCTCATGACAGAATTTTCACTGACTCTTTCATGCCTGCTACTCTCTCTCTCTCTACTCATCTTTGCCTCCCAGCTCCCCTGGTTTCCTTCAAGTCTCAGGTAAAGTTCCACCTTCTGCAAGAACACATTTATGATCCTCCTTAATGCTTTTCTGTGTTGATTTTGTCCCATTTAAACTATATATTTTGTTTTTATTTAGTTGTTTGCATGTCATCTTCCCACCATAAGCTTTTTGAGACCAAGGACTGTCTTTTCTCTACCTTTGCATCCTAAATGCTTAGTTAGTACTGCCCCTGGCACATAGTAGGTACTTAATAATTGCTAGTTTACTATCTTTCTTTTGCAAATGGTATTGTTAAGAAGCTAGGGACTACAACTCAAGCAATAGCAATTGCCAGGTCTCCTCTCCACAAGGGTCACTCCTGGGATAGTGGCTGTTGGGACTGACCTAGAAGTAGGATCAGTGGTCTAGAGAACTCTGCTATTCTGGGACTCTGGGACTAGACTTATCTGTCTAGTATCTTTTCAGCTGATCAGTGGTTGAAATGGTTGCCCATACTCAGAAGCTTGCAAGTGATTTTTCTAGGTTCAGATCCCTGGGGATGGATTCAATCCAAGGCTGAGCACTGACATGTGGGAGGCCAGAAGGAGATTAAGATGGCGCCTGGAAGTAGTCACTCCCAGTCTTGTTTCTAAACCTGTGAGTTTGAGCAAATGCCAAATTCTATTGTCTACCCCAGTAGAATAATCTTGTTATCTAGGAGAAGTGCTAACAAGACCTAACAAATTATCTTATCCACAGAATTCTGAGTCCCTGGTGATCTTTCATGTTAAGAGACAGCCCCCTCAAAAGGTAAATAAAGTATGTTTAACTGGATGTTTAAGGTCTAAGTTTGAGAGTGGCAAGAATAAGACTTAAGGATCTTACTACCCCTCTTCAATTACCACCATTATGTTTTTGAGGCTGCCAAGTATTACTTGAAACAGTATTAAAATTGATTCTATTTCATTCACTAAGAATTCATGCTGTTTAAACTAAGTCCTCACCACAGTTTAGCAATCCTTTTATTCTACTTACTGATTTCCAATCTCATCACCTTCAATGTCTGCTCCCAAACTTGTCTTCTTTTCTCAAGACACAGTGGAAAGATCCTTTGGTTTGGAGTTGGAGGGAATGGTTCAAATACCAGCTCTGCCAATCACAGCCTTATGACGGGGCAAATCACTAATCATCTCTTTTCCTTGGTTTCCTAATCTTTAAAAGGAAGTTGGTTTAGATGATCTCTAAAAAGTTCCATATAGAGCAGGTAAGTAGCACAGTGGATAGAACACCAGACCTGCAGTTAGGAAGATATGAATTCAAATCTGACCTCCATCACTTACTAGGTGTGGATTCCTGGGCAATCCAAGTGACTCCTATTTGCCTCGGTTGCTCATCTTTAAATGAGAACATGCTGGAGAAGAAAATGTCAAGCCAGTCCAGTATCTTTGCCAAGAAAACCCATGGACTTTGTCCATGGGGTCACAGAGTTAGACATGACTGAACAACTGAAAAACAACAAAATTCATTATAGCCCTATATCTAAGATCCTGTAACTTTTAGCTCTCCTATACCCACAGCAGATGGCATTGCCTAAAGGCAGCCAATGTCACAATGAACAGGGCACTAATCCTGAAGTTAAAAGGACCTAAAATGGAATCTGGCCTCAAATCTCACATTAGACTAGCTGGGTAAATAATTTAAGTAATTTAACTTCTGTTTGTCTTCATTTCCTCAAGTATAAAACAGGTATAATAATGGTACCCACCTCCAAAGTTGTCATGAGGATGAAATATTTGTAATATTTGTAAAAAGCATGTTGTTACTTCCTAACACTTATTACTGTGCCTGGAACATAGTAAATATTATATATAAATGCCTGTACTCTGCCCACTCCCCATCTTACCAAAGAGATTCAGGGCTTACTGTTATAAATTTCAATTTCCTGTCTCTATATCTCAATATATTTCAGCTTTTTCATTCATTTTCACCTCCTTCCTTCCTATGTCTGAGAAAAATGTGTCCTTCTTTCACTTATATCCTTGATCCCACAGGAATAAGTGATACTTATTCAAGATGTCCCAAAAGTCTTAGGGCAGTTTTAAGCTATTAAAGTTTCAAGTTCTATTAAAGTTTGAATAGTCCTTTACCTACTTTATCTCATTTGATCTTCCATATGGCCCTGGGAGAAAGATATTATACAGATTATTATCACCATTTTATAAATGAGGCAATACCTTCAGAGTGGTTAAATGATCAGAGCAGAGTCATGCAACTATAATCAAAGGCAAGATGTAAACCAAAGTCTCCTTGATTCCAAGTCTTGGACTCTATCCACTTTGCCAGATTTCCTTCATACCTCTGCACTACTTTCAAGACTCCACTCCATCAATTATCTTTCTTTCATCCAGTCTCCATCTCCACATATCCAATGGCTCCTCTACATCTACACAACATATACATATCTTCTTAATTCTAAAACAATATTGCCATTCATATTTATAACTCCTATGACCCAAGTTCCCTCTCCCTCTCCCTCCCTCTCTCTCTCTTTCTCACCACCTACCTCTATAGCCAAAATCCTTGAAAAAGTATTCCAAAGATAATGCCTCTACTTGCTTGTAATCATTAAATTCCTTGCAATTTACTTTCCAAACCAATTGCCCTATAGAAGCTAGTTTTTCTATGTTTACCAACGAATTATAGATCTCTAATCCTAGGCATGAGGAACTAGGTGATTATAGAGAGAAGAAAATTCTAGATGCATAAAAAAATGATGAATAGGCAAGGCTACATAATATAGTATGTGATGGGAAAACTGGAAAGTTAGAGAGGTATTCAATTATAGGTATCCATAAGTAGTCAATAGAGGGTTATTGATGGGTTTTGAAGAGAAGCATTATTTGAGTCAGGTGAGTTTAGTCATTTCAGTCATGTCTGACTTTGTGAGTCAGTTTCAAGGATTTTTTGGCAGAGATGGCTGGAGTGGTTTGCCATTTCCTTCTCCAACTTATTTTGTGGAAGAACAAACAGGCAAACAGGGTCAAGTGACTTGACCAGGGTTACCTAGCTAGTAAGTATCTGAGGACAGATTTGAACTCAGGAAGAGGAGTGATCCTAACTCCAAATCTGGTATTCTAGAATGCCATTCAGCTGAGTCACCTAACTACCCAACACAGTAGCATAGTATTTCATAAACCAAAAGACTTGTTATTAAAATAAGTATTCACTATGGGGCAAAAACTTATCATAAAATTAGAAAGTAGTCTGGCAGAAACAAGGTATAGACCCACATTTTGCACCATGTACTAAGAGAATAAAAGAAGATAGCATAAGCAAAATAGAAGAGGAATAAACAAACTACCCTTCTGATTTATGGATAGAAGAATTCATGACCAAACTAGGGATAGAGAGAATTATGGAAGATAAAATAGACAGTTCTGATTATAAAAAATTTTAAAGTGTTTGAACAAAATCAGTGAAATTAATGTTGGAAGAGTGCAAGTTGCTGGTGGGAGGGGAACATTTGCACCAAGTTCCTTTATGGTCTCATATCCGAGATTTAGAAGGAGCAGATTCAAATTTATGATAAATAGAGTAATTTCCTAATAGATTAATGATTACAGGGCATAAACAGGTAGCTTTCAAGGGAAGAAAGTCAAGCTATCAAAAACCACATGACAAAAATACTCTGAATCATTGGTAATTAGAAAAATAAAAATAAAGCAATTATAAGTATTCACTGCACTCCCAAAAGATTGGTAAAAATGACAAATAAGGAAAACAACAAATACTGGAGGGTCTGTGGAAAAAATATTTATTAATGCACTGTTGATAGAGCTGTGAACTGTTAAGAATTCTGGAAAGAAATCTCAAATGATGTCCCCAAGGTCAATAAACTATGCATACCATTTAACATGATGATATGCCCCCAAAAAGGTCATAGAAAGAGGAAAGGGGCTCACATAAAAATATTCACAGAAGCTCTTTTTATTATAGCAAAAAACTGAAAACTAATAGTTTCTATTGAAAGAATAGCAAATCCAGTAGGGCACATGAATGTAATGTAATACTATAATGCCATAAGAAATAATGAAATGGACAGTTTCAGAGGGAATTGAAAGGAATTAGGAAAGCGAATTATGTAATAACAATATTAGAAAAAAAAACATTTAAAGGGTTTGATCAATGCCATGATCAACTATGATTCCAGAGTACTGATGATGAAGAATGCTACCCACTTCCTGCCAGAGAGGTGATGGAATTAAAATGCAAATAAAAACATGTTTATTTGGACATGGTCAATGGGAGAATTTGTTTCATTTGCCTCTGCATATTTGTCAGGAGTTTCCTTTTTCTTTTTTTTTAATTATCCAATTGTGATGGAGGAGAAATGAGAGTAAAAGAAAACAAGTGCTTTCTAGTAAGAAAAATATATAGAAGGAAGTTTAAAAAGAAAACTATAACAATTACTTATTGTTTTATTATGTAGAACTGCACATTTGTTTCATAAGTCCATTAAAATTCCCTTTCTGGATTACTAGCTCTGTGAGTCACAAAATCACAAAATATACATTGGAAAGGACTTCAGAGGCCATCAGTTCCAATCCATATCTGGCCTGAAATTCCTTCTACAATATTCCCAATATGTGTCTTTATCTCAATTCTACTTAAAGAATTCACTTCAATAAAATGGAATCCATTACTTCCTGGGGCAGCTCATTCCACTATTGGATGGCTCTCTTCATTAGGACATTTTTTCCAATATCAAGCTATAATTTCCCTTATTATAACATCCACCTCTTACCCCTAGTTCTGCCCTCTATGGCCAAGCAGAATAAGTCTAAGTTGTCTTCCCCATTGCCGTTCTTTAAACACTTGCAGACAGCTGTCACACTTTCCTCTAAGTCTTCACTTCTAGCATGCCTAGATCCTCTAACAGAATCTCACATGGCACAGAATTTGGGTCCTCATTATCCACCTTCCTTAACAGGGTCTCCAACCTATTCATGAAAACTGAGCACAATACTCCATGAGCAATCTGAACAGGGCAGAGTCCAGTGGAATTACCATCACCCTACTCCTGGACACTAGACCTTTCTCAATGTTGTCTCAGATAACTTTTTAGCCTCCCTATCATATCATTGTATAATGTTGATGTTGTGGCTCACTGAAGCCCCCAAATATTTTCAGACATTCAGTTGTCTTCAGACAAATCTTCACCATCTTATGCTTAACAATACTATTTTTTTCCTCTAAATATAGCTCTTTATATCATCTTATCCCCCTTTTAAGACATTGCTCTGGATGAACCTGGGTAGCAAAGGAGGGAGTTATTTCCCTATTCCAAATAATTTGTGTATATTTAACTCTGAATCAGGATATTAGATGAAATCATTTTCCCTTTAATCTTCCCAAGGTGAGGCTGAAACAGCAAATTTATGGCTACTCCCAAGGACATTAGGTTTCAACTGTTAATCATACTATTGTTCTTGTTCAATTATTTCAATCATGCCTGACTCTTCATAAGTTTATCTGGATTTTTCCTAATAAAGATACTTGAATGATCTGCCATTTATTCTCCAGCTCATTTTATAGACAAGGAAACTGAGGCAAACTGGATTAAGTGACTTGATGAGGGTCACATAGCTAGTACGTGTCTGAGGTCATATTTGAATTCAGGAAGATGAAACTTCCTGACTCTCAAACTATGTCTCCATCCACTGAAGTTAAACAACTGACCAAGTCACAGAGCGAGTGTCAGAACAATAATTGGAATCAAGTGCTTTGACTTTCTCTGCTACACTTTTCACTTTCTCACACTGGTGCTTTAGAACTTACTATTTCTCAGCCAGTGGATATTGTTGAATGTCAGAGAATTATAGAATCCGTTGGGAGAACAATGTGAGCAAAGACCCAGAGGCTGGAAATCATACCTCCATGGTGTTTGAGATATGAAGAAGGTGAAATTTTAGCTAGGCATTGAAGGATGGGATGGATTTTAACCTACGAAGAATCAGGGAGAGAGAGCACATTCCAGGCAGGCAGATGTCACAGAGACAGCTCTCAATGTACATCTTCCCCAGTGATAAGCACAAATTGGAACTGTCAAAATGGAATGGGAAGCCTTAGGAAACAGTGAATTCCTCTTAGCCAAAGGCTTTTCACTGTCTCAGTTCCCAGAGGGGGCATAGCTAGAGATGAACAGTAAGGGGCAAAAATCCCATTTTTTGGCTATTCTCTAAGATGCCCACAACAAAATTCTTGGGGGTAGCATTTGTTTCTAAATAAATTATCTGCCAACATTTCCCTGAGACACTAGTAGCTTCCTAAACAAATTAAATTAAAAAATGAGTAATGCATACAGAACCTGGTCCAACTCTTAGACAGGCCCCCACACTGCTCTGACTTCTAATTAAGCTGGAAGGCAGGGAGGGTCTCTACTGAGTTACATCTGGCTGATTCTCACCACTGGGGCAAAAACCTAGAAAAGGGAGACAGGAGGTCGAAGTCTTCCTTATTGTGCAAAAAAATATTTCAGCCAATAGATGCAAAAAAAAATGTGGATTTGAAATTCAAATTAATTATGACTTATTTGGTGAGGTTTTTCACTCCTTTTTAAAATGGAAATAACTTAAATTGTTCTTAGAAGTTTTAAATGAATGATTCATTCCAAAACACACCTACAGGGAATCTGAATTTGAAGACGTGTCATTTAATTTCATAAGCATTGAAAGAGCTGAAAGGCAGGAATTGGGGGAAGAAAGGGGGGAAATGAGCAAAAAGTGGGGCAGCGATCCACAGAGAAAAGGAAGAAAAAAGTTTTGACTACTACTAAGGTCCCTTCTAGCTCTAAATTTATGATCCTATTATATTCTGGGCAGGGCAGATTGCCTGGCAAGTGTGCCTCTTCATATCTCAGAATCAGATCCAATATTGAGACTCAAGTGGCCATGAGACAAGCACGACATATAAGCCCTCACCATCTTTTATCTACTACATCAGTCAGTATATTGTCAATAAACCCCAATAGCTCTATCATCTGAGGGGGAGAATTTTTTGTGCTTTGAAATGATGGATCATATTAGGAAAAATCATAAAGCATTAGCAACCTTATATGGGAAATGAGTGGCAGAAGTCAAACTAGAACTCAGGGAACTGGCCTTTATGGGGATCAGAGAATAAGCTATTCTTGGATCAATATTGCACAGATATCTTTCTTGGGCCTTTCCATGCGTGGTATAGTTCACGTATTTATATCTGTGTCCCAGGTGCAGCATTTTTCATTCTCTTAGTGTTCATCTGGGAAATTCTATTTTTTAATGTATTTTAAAGATGAGAACTTATTGAATACTCAATCAGAAAGGATGCTATTTTCATTCATCAAATTAAAGAAATGAAAACTTAGCTAAACTTAATTTTTCTAATTAACAAGTAAACTTTAATTAAAAGCACAAATTTTGCAAAAATGTCTCCTTTTAATCAAACCCTTCCTCTTACCTTAAAATAAACTATAATTTTTTAGCCTTATCTTCTAGACTAAAAGGCATTTTTCTGACTTGATTCTGATCCCTTAGCCCCATACTCTACATGAAGGTTGGCAGTGGTATTTAAGGGCTCGTGGTGACCAGAAGCCCTTTGCCTTCTTTGCCTTAGGACAACATATTAGAGATTGAGCCATGAAAAGCAAATTGTTGGATTGTAGGGAGAAAAGTGAACTGAGTGAACCTATTGGACCCCAAGTCCCCCACAAACACCTCTGGGAGATCTAAAAATGTCAAGTAGGAATAATGAAAAAGGAAAGCCGAAAGAAGCTATGCCACGAAGTCCAGGACTTGATTTTTAAAAACTGCCAAAATACTGAAGTTCTAAAAGAAGAAAAATGAGGACAAGCAAAATGTAAATACTGGACCCAGGAAAGGAGCCAGGCCAAGACCAGTAACCAGGCAGCCCCTGCTGAAACACAGAAGGAGACAAGGCCAGCTTCCCTCCATAATTTAGTACACCACTACCCAGTGAGTCCAGTGCCAAGGCAGCCCTTGCTAGATCCATAGCAGGGGAAAGGGTCAGGGCAGCACTGGGAGCATTGTAGGACATATAATAACACAATCAACCACCTGTGTAGTAACTTTCTCTGAAAACTGTCTCATAACGGAGATTTATGAGGAAAATAGTTCCCAAAAGATAAATGGTCTGAGAATATGAATAATCAAGTTTTCAAGAGAAAAAATAAGCTACCAATAACTACATGAAGAAAATGTTTCCTATCACCAATAATTAGTGAAATGAAAATTACAACAGCTCCAAGGTGCCATTTCATACACCTCAGGTTGGCAAGAATTGCAAAAAGGGAAAATGGCAATTGCTAGAAGTGTACTGTTGATGGTGCTTTGAACTGGTCTAGTCATTCTGGAAAGCAGTTTGAAATCTTACACCAAAAGTGACTAAATTGTAGATATCATTTGATACAACTTGTAAGTCTATGCCACAAAGAGATTTTAAAAAGATGAAAAGAATACATTTCTACAGAAATAGTATGACAACTCATTTTGGGGTAGCAAAGAACTTTAAGTTAATGAGGGGGTCCATCTATTTTGGAATGACTAAACAAATTCTGGCATATGAATGTAAGAGAATTTTTTTGTTAAGAATATTACTAAGGAACTATGAATAGGAAATTTTCTGAAAAAACTAAGAAGATTCATATGAACTGATGCAGAATAAAAGGAGGATCAGAAGAACAACATTATAAAGAAAAATCACCTTGAAAACCAAAGAGCTCTGATCAATGCAATGGCAAACCAGGATTCCAGAGAACTGATGGTGAAACAGGTTGCCCAACTACTAACAAATAAGTGATGAATGCAAGATGAAAAATATAATATACATTTGCATGCATGGTCAATATGGGGATTGGTTTTGATGGAGTATGAATATTTGTCATAAGGTATTTGTTTTGAGAGAGAGAGAGAGAGAGGGGGGGGGGGAAGCAGGGAATTTTGGAGAGGATTCCTGTTTGGATAATGGTAGGACTGAGATCCAAACTCTCAGATTCTTTGGTAGAAGTCATTGGTGAAATAGTAATGCTTTATATCTTTTCCCTACTGACTCCAAAAAGTACAGAATAATAAAGTCCTGCTTGAGAAAAAGATCATTCCTTCCACTGATCTCAGGTTAAGATATAAAGGCTCTAGTGGTTTTGGATGGCCTTAGGTGATACAGAGCAGCTAGGTGGCAAAGCAAATAGAGTGCTTGTCCTAGTGACAAGAAGACTCATCTTCCTGAGTTCAAATCTGGCCTTAAATGCTTACTAGCTGGTTGACACTGGGCAAGTCATTTAACACTGTCTCCGTTTCTTCATCTGTCAAATTAAATGAAGAAGGAAATGGCCAACCACTCCAGTACCTTTGCCAAGAAAATCCCAAATGGAGTCACAAAGAATCTGAAACAAGTCCTCAGAGACCTGCTTGATGATACCAGAGTTGTCATTTTTGCCAATGGAATACAAAAATCTCAGAAACAATTGGCCAAATGGAGAGTACCCACTTCCCCTTCTCTCTGAAGAAGATAGGAACTTGCCAAGCCCAGCACTATGGTAGATATTAATGTTCTCTAAATAGTTTCCAGGTCCTTTAGTAAGACTTTTATCAACTATGTATTGGACCAGAAAAGAAGAGAGTTGGTCATAGAGTAAATTTGAGGAATATGAGAATTAATAGCCAAGATGCTGCCATGGTACCCTTAAAAAGGTAAGAACCAGAGGAAGACCTCTATCACTTTGGATAGAACTTCTCTGGGGTATTTATGTGAAGACATGAACAACAGTGAGAAGACTGGTCTAGCAGATGGCATGTTCATAGTCAAAAGATCCTAGATTCACTAAATTATCAGTATGAGAGCCTCAAAGAGAATTTTTAAGTCCATGAATGAAACTCGGTAAAATTCAGACAGCTTGATTCTGACTCAAAGGACAGAAAAACAAAAGTGTCCATAGTTTGCTTACTTTCCAAGGAAATGAGAGCTAAGAAGAAAATTGACTTGGGGGAGGGGCTCATCCTTTACCTGTAGAAACATTGGCCAAAGTCATCTGCAAATGCTTATTCGGTTATGAAACAGTGCTTGAAAAATGATATGTAATTACATGCCCAGAGTTTTCCCATTCATGGGAGATGGGCTGCAACACAGAAATGGTACCCTTATAGCTAGGAATATTTGTTAAGTCCATTAAATGTCTTTAAAAGCCCTTTCCATGTTATCAGCCACCAAAATGAAAGTCCAGAAAGAGAGGAATTCAGTCAATTGTTGAAGTTTAGGAGCTTTTTTTGATACATGAGAAAGAAACCAAGCAGAGAAGTAGAAGAAGGTGAATAAAGGGCAGGTAAGAACAGAATGATCATAGGATAATAGATCTAGAACCAGAAGGGAGGTATCTTGGGGGCACAATACACAGTTCAAATCTGACCTCAGATACTCACTAACTACATGATCCTGGCCAAGTAATTTAATTTCTAATTGCCTCAGTTTCCCTATTGCAAAATGGGGATAATAGCACCTACCTCCTAGAGTCATTGAGTAGGAAAAATGAGAGAGAATTTGAAAGACTTTATAAAACTTAAATTGTTCTATGTTACAAGGGAATCACTTTAAAAGACTGATATATATTAATTTAAGGTCGCCAAGGAATCAGCTATGTAATTCCTAAATGAAAAACTCAAGTCAGCCGTCAGCCTTTTTTGGAGTTTAATTACAATAGGAGCAAGAAAGGAATTAGAGATATATATAGAGAGAGAGAAAGGGGAGAGAAGGGAATAGGGCTTAAATACCCCTTCTGTTTAGGCTGGGCCAAAAGGCCCAAGCCCTTAGATAGCTGGGGCAAAGAAAAGAGATCAGTCCCTATTACTCACGTGTCCAAAATGGAGAAACAGTCTCAGAGGCCCCCACCTTCAGCTTCCTTCAGAGCAAGCTTCCTCAGAGCCCAGGAACAACACCGACCACAAAAATCAACCACCTTCCAGTCTCCAGACCCTCCTATCTTTAAGGACACCATCCAAGTTGCCTCCCCTCAGTCCTCACATCTACCAATCACTCTTCATCAATTTCCCTGTCAATGGAGGCTCTCGCTTAACCCAGGACCGCCCAGAGGTTTCTGGCTTTTGCACATGTCTGTTGAAGGTCATATTTTCAAATGATTAAATCTATACTCCTTTGCTACAGCCCTTTCTAAATCCTGTTAACTTGAGTATGGTAGAGATTGGAATAATTAAATTTTGATCTAGGCTGCAGCCCTTACTCAATCCTATTAGGACTGAATAGGGTGGAGATTTATTCCAAGTATCTCCATTGTATCAATTCTAAAATCAATCAAGACTCAAAGAAATTCCTGTTCTATGCTTAAGCATAGATCAAAGTCCTTTCCATTGTTCAGCAAAGGGTTTCTGTCCTAAAGTAATCTTAAGAAGGGAAGAGAAGGAACCTCCCATGCCAATGGAGTTCCCATTCCAATAGACTATCAGTAAGAAATTTTCCAAGTATGAAATATCCCAATGGTGAAATTTTCAACAATTATAAGTCTAAGGAATTTTGAGGTTTACATCTATCAATGTGAGCTATTATTAAAGACCTTAGAGGGCATCAGAAAACTCCTTCAGTTTTCAGGTAAAGAAATGGAGACTTGGGAATATTAAATGACTACAAGGTCACAGGATGTCAAGACTTAGGGTGCCCATGTGTCACTATTTATATCATACTTTGATTTTCTAATGGATCTACATCTCATCACTTTGGACACTGGCAATTTATACCAGTCTAGCTCTAAATCCTCTGAATCACCTAACTACCCCCTCCCCTTTCTATTTATCAGGTTCTAGGATGGGACATTCCTTGGAGTTCCTAAGAACAAAGAAATGAGCACTAAGTTCAAAGAACTGATGTGAATCTCTAATTCAAAACACAGATATAGAAATAATTCAATATATTAAAAATAAATTCTTTCAAGGGCTTAAACCAAGTCACCTAGTCAGTAAGGAGCATGAAGGAGACTTAATCCAAATATTCTTTTGAAAAAAATCAAATGTTCTTTAAATACATAGAATGACAAGATCAAAGTCTTGAATCTATAAGGGACTGCAGAGGCCCTCCAGTCCAACAAAGGAGGAAACAGAAGCTCAAGAGGTTAAGGGACTTGTCCAAGGCCACCCAACAAAACTTGAACCTAGAACTGCTGATCCAAAATCCACAATCTTTCTACTGAAAGACACCACCCACCTATATAAATTATTATGAATACTGATACATTATATATAAGGCATCCTCAGCGTCTTGGTTTGATTTTAAGTTATTAAGATTTAAAACTTCACTAAGATTTCATGAGGAGGTTCTGTACTACAGGAGTTAGAAATTACTAAAATCAGGAAAATAGACTAATTTCATATATTTGATCAATTTTTGAGTTTTAGGAGAGATGATGTAATGTAGGAAGATATAATATGATGATGTAATGACTACTCAGTTTGGGTTATTGTCCTGGCTCCACCAAGGAATGAGATGGCTAACCCCAGGCAATTCATTTTTCTTCTATGAAATTCAGTCCCATAAAATGATGAGGTTGCTGTCCAGGGTTCTCAAAAGGCCCTATTGAACCCAAACATTCTATGATTCTCCTTCTCAATTTTTCTAAATTCACTTGACACCATCACAAGCGTGCTGTTGACATAAATAAAAGGACAGCTCAGTCATGAGGAATGGTTGTATTGAAACAGAAACAAAAACATCAACAACATTTTAAAATTAAACCATATCCTGACTTCCAGGTCATTGTAGCCAGAGCCATGACTCAACGAGGTAAGAACTAAAGTTCCTGGATTTCCAGGACAACTGGAACTCTTGTTGAATTTTCTGTCTATGAAATGAAGATACCTCTTCCAGAAGTTTCATACAATGAAGGAATATGATCAGAGACCAACTTTAAATCTGCATGAGATAGTCAGAGACTGTTGTTCTTAATGAATAGTCAGGTCACTTCAGTTTAGAGGCAGCAGAATCCCTAAAACAGCCATAGAGGCAACTACTACCAGGGATGTCTGGTTAACGTGAGCATCAACTAATATGTCCCCTGGGCAATCACACTGTAGGAGAAGATGGGAGAGGAGGGCATAGAGCACAAGAACAGAGGATATTGAAACCTGGCAATAAAACCTTTAGAGAATTCTGCCTCAGAGAAAAGTATTGTAATTACATTCAAGCTGTAGAATTTTGAGGCTAGCCAACTTCAATTCTTACAGGAGAGAATATGGATCATATCATCCTGCACAGGAGTGGGAATGAGTGAGAATTTTATACTCAATATGCTGACTTCACTCAGAGTACTCTTAGACACCCTTAGATCCTAAACCTTATTTGTGGATTTCTGTTGATCTCTAGAAATTTGGTCAACTTGGTCAGATGCCCAGAATTATGCCCTGTGGCTCTCCATGGTCCCGTTAGAGAGGGTATTCTGGGACTTTAATTAGTTTTGTCTATCTGAAGCAGTAGAAGGAATGGAAATGAGATGAATTTTTGAATGAATAAAATAATGAATGATTAAATGTTAGTCATGACAAAAATGAGATGGACTCAAGATACAGAATTAAATACATTTTGGGATATGGCCAATGTGGACATTTGCTTCACTTAACGATATAAATTGTTCCAAGTATTTTTTCTTTTTTCCCTTTTTTTTCAGATTTGAAGGGGGGAGAAAAATAAATGTTTGTTCATTGAAACAAAGAAAATTTAATTTAAAAAGAAAAGCACCTTTTATTAAGTACTTACTCAATGTTTCTAAGCAGGGGTGATATGAATAGACAAGTGAGAGAGCTTCTCTCTACTCTCAAGAAACTCATGTTCTAATTGTGGGGGACTGATCATATTGGAGGGTTCAGATGCAGAGCAGATGGAAAAATCTAGTAGTCAGCAGTGGAGTAGGTGATGGCAAAGTCCAAGTGAACTCAAAAATTGTTAGGTCAGATGGCAGTACATGGGAATCTGGAGGGTATGCAGATGGTAAAGTGCATAGCACAATATTGGGGCAAGTGACAAGGTTTAGTGGTCTTCTCTTACCAGAAGGATTATAGGTACCAAATTCTCTTCTCAATCAAGTGGCACAAGTAGCCATATCCTCTTGGCAAGCTTCTGATCCCTGCCAGTTGTCAGTTCCCACTAACATCCAAATGGGCTCTGCAAAGTATCCCCCAAATGTGAATTCTATCATGAGTGGTTAGCTCTATGGACCATAAGCCACTCTTATGATCAGATACCATCATTGCCCAGCAGAGTTCTTGCTAATCATCTACATCTGGGACTAGAGCACAGCCAATCGTTACATGACAAGCACTCCATTCCTCTTGCCATACTGATCTCCCTTCTTTGCTCTTGCTCTAACATGTCAACAGCCTTCTGTGGAAGAGAGGAAATGGGAAGCATGCAAAAGGCAGAAATAGTGGCTGAGTGGTAACCTGTCAGTCAAACAAGAGGTTCCATTTTGGAATGTCAACCGGGAAAACAGTTGAAGGAAAAGCTAACTGCAGACTTCTCCTGGTTGCCTTGTATCAGATGTAACCATGAAAATGTGGTTTGCCAAGACTGAATTGCCAAAACTGTAAAGGTTTCGGCCAAACTGTAAAGATAAATTTTAGTGTCTTGATTTAAAATCTAAAATTAAGTGCTCACCATGGGAAAATTCCCAAATATGAAAATACCCAAGTCAGCTGAGTTTAATGGAGATTTTAATTAATACATATGAAGGAATTAAGGGAAGGAGAGAGAGAAAGAGAAAATAGTAGAAAGGGCCTAGGCCTGAGCCTAAGGGAGAGCGAGTCAGTCTTTATCACTCACCACAAGATCGTCATCAAGCAAGCTCCAAACCTCCGAACTCCAACTCCAACTAACTTCCAATCCAAAAATTCCCTCCAACTCAATAAGTCCCTTCCTTTTAAAGAAATTCTCTTATGTCACCTCCTCTAAATTTTCATGTCTACCAATCACAGTAGGCGCTTTTTCCCAGGATTGTCCATTCTTAGTTCTCGTCTTCTTTTGTTCTCACCTTCTCTGATTAGATAAAATCTACTGAGTACTTCACACCTCTTTTGTTAAGCTTGCCTTTTGTAAGTTGCTTGACCTTTTAGTGATTAATTTAACCTTTATATGTACTTAGCAACTTTTTGTATTAGATCTAAAAATAGACCACCTAGCTTAAGGTTTTGGCTTCACTATAAGTATGAGTTGCGGACTTTTCATTGTTCAATCAGGAGTTTGCAACTTTATCTTCCTAAGGCACTGTCTGAGTAGGGTGGAGTAATTTTAAAAGTTCCCAATACATTCCTGATCAAGTACCTCCATTGTTAAAAATGGGGAATAGCTTAATCAAATCTTCTGAAGTAGAGTCTGAGCAGTTTTAAGATTCATACAAGGAAGGAAGGAGTTTCTCTCTCTTGGATGTTGGAGAATCAAGCTGGAGGTAGCCTGGTGACTTTGAAGGCAGAAGAAAGAAGGACAATAGCCCAGATATCTCTTTGACTTGCTCTGTTTATGATAGTGACTGAACTGCCAGACCTATCAGTCATTCCTCTCAATTTGAACTCTATCCCAATATTCTCCAACCTAAGGCTTACTGTAAAGTTAGGGAAATTCCCAACCCTCTTATCTCCATTCTCTATTTTTTCCTCTCTTCCCCAAATAAACCCTTTACTTAAGATAAAGAAGAGAAAGACTATTTCATTTGAAACATCATAGCTCACCCTGAGTGATTTAAAGAAGAGGGAAAAAAGGGGGGAGGAGAAGCTGAAGAGGCTGAAGAAGAGGGAGGCTGGAAGAGGGATGAAATGGGAGAAAGGAAGGGTAGGCAAAAGAAAGAAGATAACTAACAGAGCAGGCAGTTATCAATTAACAACCGAATATAGTCCCTTATTATTATCTATTACAATTTGGCACCCAGACTGACTGAACTTTACAATCCCTAAAACAATAACAAAAATGTTCAAACAAGTGATCTGTGGGGTAGTTATGCTGGCAGCCATTACGGGCTATTGGATCTATAACATCCTATACAGCAAAATGACCAACATGATAGTATATTCAGTGTAATACTATGATGTTCATACTTCAGTTGCCATTTCAGAAAGGGACTATTCTCTGTCAGATTTTGACACAGATTTACATCATTTCCATGGCTGCTATACAGACACTGACCTATCTTAAGTACACCTACAGATTTGTGGGCCCCAAACAGACAGCACAAATAATGATAGTGGATACAAACCTAGAGGCAGTAGTTAAGAACATGTTTGAAGAATTTATGAAGGCAAAAGGGCTAGACCACATTACAAATAAGGGAAATGGTCAGGCAGATAGTACACCCAAAGAGAAAGCAGAAAGGCCAAGAAAGTAAAGTCTAATGCACAGGGAAATGACAATGATAAGGACACTAAGTCAAATAGTGGACCTGAGAAAAATTTTCCACTCAAAGATGTTACCAAGATATCAAGTACAGCTAGTGTGTTACATTCAAAGATTCACAGACAATTTACTACCCAGGAGTTAGATTCCCTGAAGAAAAGGATCCCAAAATTTATCGACCAGCCCTATAAGACACAGAAAGAACTTAAACGTGCTTTCTAATTTTTTAACCTGATTTCCAAGATGTGCAATTTCTGTTGGCAGAACTTTTTATCCACCATGAGCATTGCCAATTCATTGAAAAGGCTAGGTCAGAAAACAACCTGACAAATTGGCCCACAGAGGAGCAAAGTGAAGACCTTGATTTTTCTAATCCCACTAGCATGACCTACTTGAGTAAATGTAGGGAAGATTTGATCCAAGCCATTAAGCTGTGTTGTTCTAAACCTAATGCATGGACAAGATTTGCCAAATTGGTGCAAAATATAAGGGAACATCCAACTAAAATAGCCAAGTGCCCAGAGCTGGACATATTCCTCCAAGTGTGATCTAAGGTCAAAAGTAATGACTCCGTGAGTTCTGAACTCCATGGATCTCTTCATGGAGCTTGAGATCACATTAACCTTTAGGGTTCTCCCATCCTTCTCAAGGTCATATTCTTGAATTAAATATTGTTGTAAGGTTCAAATGAGATGTTTGTAAAGTGCTTAGTACAGTGTCTAGTCAAAGCTTAATAGATACTTGCTCCCAAATTTTTATGGGCATGATGAATGCCATCAATATAGAACTAGACAGATAAGGTATCAGTTGAGCCTCCCACTCCAAGTACTGAATGAACTCCCTCTGAGAAAGACTGGAGTATTTATTCCCTTCAAGAACTAGGTGGGAGAGTGCTGATGTATATAGGTTTGGTCCCTGAGACCAGTACCCAAGAGGTGGTAGAATACAGAGGAGCCTGTGACTGGTTGAAGTTTCAAGATGAAATCCTCTTCCACTTAGCTATGCTCAGGATCACATATTTAGAGCTAGAAGGAACCTTAGAAGCAAGCTAGTCTAAGCCCCTCAATTTATAGAAGGGGGAACTGAGGCTCAGGGAAGAAATGGCCTGGCCTAATGTCACATAGCTAGTAAGTGGAAGAGTTGATATTAAAGCTTGGATCCTATATGATTTCAAATCCATCCTTCTTTCCACTATACTATGACTGTTTCCCAGGGGAAAGCTGATCCTGGGAAATAGGAATCTAAAAATAGGGGACTACTCCATCTGTGGTGGGAAATTAGGGGAAGGTAATTAGGAACTCAGAGTGAATGGATATGTGGTGGCTGCTGCTGAGTATATACGTATGAGATTTCAGCCTCCCCATCCAATTCATAGGCCTGTGACATACCTCTACCCCCACTGCCATGTGTAGTGCATGCTTCAGATCTTGTGAGGTTGGACCAATAGCTGTTATAGCTCACCTGATCTTCCACATTCTTCATCCTGAAGCTGGTTCTGGGCTCTTCATTATGAATGTGATTGATTCTGTGACTATCTCTTTCTCTGGTTAACATACAAGGAAATGTCATAATAAAGAGAACAAAGAATAACAATCTAATGCCACCTATCAGGAAGGAAGCTTCTTGAATGTAAGTGACCTGCCCCCAGGATTGGCCATACCAGCAAGGATGAGAGAAAAGAATAGTGTTTGGAGTCTTTGGGAAGCTAAAGATCAGTCTGCTGCAATATTATGTTAAGTATTTGCCCAAGATCTAAGAGGCATAGGAGAACCAGGAACCTTTACAAAGGCCTGGAGTAGAGGAGGAGAATTAGGTTCCAAAACTAGACCATGAAAACATATTTAATGGGTCATGTAGTTGTGTTGTAGCTAGCCAGAATTCTGTGTCTAGGAAGTGAGCCACCCTACACTGCAGGAAGAAGGAAGGTATAGGAAGGAGAGGAAAAAAGATAGAGAAATTACATCTCTTTTCCTGGGTGTACGTACCCATCAGGACATATAACTGGAAGAAGCACTGATCAGTGGGACAGTGAGCAAGGTTCATTATTGAACATTTGGAGGAAAGGGGACTAGAATGCTTCAAGCGAACTGTAGCTCTTTTAATGACCCCTTCTATTCTCTTTCTGCTTCAGTCCTTCTAAACTCATCCTTAATGCAACTTCTGGGGGCTCTGTCACTCCACATCACCCTTACTTTGACCTTACTTTTCCCCCATCACAGTCTTGATCATAGAGTTAACCAACTGAAGTTTGTAGTGTTCTTCATCCTTGAACCTCTTGCCCCTTTGTCTTACTGCCATTCACCTCCTCACAATATCCAATCCTGAAGCACCCCCACCATGTAGGCATTAGCTTCTCTGCTCCTAAACCCAAGCAGCAGAATACAAGCAAAAGTCACACTGAATGCCCCTATCAAACCATGTTATCTACCTCATCACTACTGATCAGCATTTCTTTCACTCTTCCCCAAGGGCCCCCTCTCTCATGCTCCCCATAACTAAGGCTTCAAACATTCTCCTATCTCTTCAAGCCCTGCAATGCCACTCTCTCTCCATAAATTGCCTCCTGTCCTTTTCTGCTAAGAAGATATCCAAAGTGAACTTCTTCAACACCCTCATACCTCACCTCAAAGACCCTCTATAACAGGTCTTCTTAACCACTTTTTTGCCATGGAACCACCCCTTCGGCAGAGTGATGAAACCTGTGAACTGCTCAGAGACTCACATTTTAAAATACATAAAATAAAACACATAGGATTTGAATGGAAATCAATTATACTGAAATATAGTCATCAAATATTAAAATCAAAATCAAAATATCATCAAAATATTAAAGGCTGAAATTATTCAAATATACTTAAATCTGTCTATGGACTCCCAAAGTGTCTCTGAACTATCTCCAGGTTAATAACCCTTTGGTGGCAATCTTATATAAAGGACAGCTGCTAGGCATGGAACTAAGAGACCTGCTTTCGATCCTACTACAGATACCAGCTGTGTGACCATGGGAAAATTTCTTAACTGCTCATAAACTCAGTTGTCTTAACTGTAAAATAGGAATAATATCTGTATCAAGAAGGCACTATCTAAAACCTTAGATATGAATGTTTAAAATGTGAATGAAATTTAAATATAAATAGCATAAAATAGGAATAAAATTTTAAATATGAATAAAATAAATGTGCATTATTACTTTCATGTATTCCTTTCAACATTTTGTCTCCAAAAAATACATAGACATTCACCTTGCAAGGATGACCTCTTTACTTGTCCCCTTTATCTTGTTCCCTACCAGCTCCTTTGTGTCTTTGCCTCATTGATTAATTCCTCTCTTCTTTCTTTGATTTAATTCTATCTACTGACTAGTTGCCTGCTTTCTATAAGACTTCTCCATCCTTAAAGATTCTCCCTTACATTCTTAACCCTTCAAGGATTGTTCTCTCTCCCTTCTTTTAACTTCTAAACAACTATGGAAAGAGGCCAATACGTGCTGCTTCTGCTGCCTGACTACCCAAACCCTTCTCACCCTCTTGACCCTATCACTCTACTGAAATTACTCTTTTGGAAGTCACCAATTACCTCTTAATTGCTAAGTTCCATGATTCTATTCCCAGTGCTTATGATCCCTGACTTTGCAAAAAGCTTTTTTACCCTGTCAACAAACACCCACTGCCTGTCCTTAATACTCCTTGGATTTCCTTGGTATTGTTCTCTTATGGTTCTCTTGCCTATACTTCTGCTTCTCATTTCCCCTTCTCCCTTGCTGTATCACTACCTACTTATCCTACCTCCTGATTTTGGGTGATCCCAAAGACTTTGTCCTGAAATATCATTTCTTCTATCTCTATAGTCGCTGCCTTGCTGATCACAATTCCTCTCATAGACTCAAGGATCATTTCTACAAAAATGATTATCATATCTACCTAGCCTTATCTCTCTTCTGAACTCCATCCCATATCACCACAACTACTTGCTGGACAGCTCCACCTCACTAATATTCCTCTACTCCAAACTCAACAAGATGAAAATAGAATATAGTACTTTACATTATAAATCCTCCAGACTCCTTACTGCTCCAGCCTTTTGTTGTTCCTCTTTATGTACTTTAAAAGCTAGTCAAGCTGGACTTCTTACTGTTCCTCAAATTCAACATTTTGACCAATTTCTCCCCAATTCCCAAAAGGCATTCTCTCAATATTTCTATTACTCAGAGTGCTTCAAGTTCCAATTCAGGTGACACCCACTCATCAATGCAACTATCACTGGCTTTTATTCCTTAAATATTACTAGAGCTTTTGTCTCATTTCTCTTTTGCCTTATCTCTCAACTCTATTATATCTATTTGTTGTCTTGTTGCATCTGTAGTGATTGAATTTTAACCCAAAAAAGTAAACTGAGGCAGATCCCTGAGCAAGATAACATTTATTAGCTGGGTCATGCTACTTGTCAATAAATGGGCCAATGCCAGAGATTTATTTATTTATTTATTTATGTCAGAGATCCCAAGTAAAAGGACATTTCCTCTTTTTTCTGGTTTTGGGGAATACAGAGCAAAGAACAGAACAGGGTAGATAACATTATGGGATTAAGGGCAACATGATTGGTTATAGAGCCAAGGTGCAAAGTACAGCATGATTGATTGAAGGTTTGGTAATGGTAGCTAGCAATGATCTCTCCCTTCTTCTCTCCTGAGATTAAGAATGGTCATTGTTTGTGTTCAAGTGGAAGATAGCAGCCCACACCTCTAGATGGCAGACCAGATATCCATGAAGGATAGCATGGTGGAATAAAGATATTAGGTCGTTTACAAAAATATAGTTTTTTTCTCTTGTAATTTGTAAGAGATTAGTCTAATTATCTACACTTGAAAAACAAAAAAAACAAAGTAGGTGAAAAAGACATATTTCTCAGGCTATACCATACAGATAGAGAGGCATCTGTCCAAGTTAGTCATTTGATACATGTAGTTGCCCATAAATATGCTGATGGACAATATGTTGGGACATAGAACTAAACAGAAAAACCTCAAGATGAATGGTACCTTGGAAATTGTGTCACAGTTTCAAAGATCCCAAACCACTTGTTGCCATAAACATCCATGGCAAAATTCTCCCAGTGGTGTCATTTGATCTTGAATTATGGGGTTCCACCATCTTAGAAGAATCAAAACTACATTTTACTCAGTATGCAATGGAAATATGAATAGAGAATAGAAGAGAAATTGGGTCTCTTCTGTTTTAAAGAGCAGTACTAGAGGTGATGGGTAGAAATTTCAGACAGAGAGAGATTTAATTGTCATATAAACACAAACTTCCTGATAATTACAGCTACCTCAAAGTGAAATGGACTGCCTTTGGAGAGAGTGAGCTGCTTCATGTGAGGTTTTCAAGAAGAGGCTGAACAACCATTAACTTGGGATACTGTAGGACATTCTCTTTTAGTCACAAACTAGACTAAATAGACTCTTACCATCTCTTCTACATTTAAGAATCCATTATTCTGTGATTTCAGAGCTCTTGTTCTTACATCAAGATGAAGGCAAGGAAAGTTAAAGTATTCTTCTTTAATACCTTTCAATAATGATTAAGGAATGATTGTATCTATAGCAATCCATCCCATAAGGATGTTGGGAGAACAAAATGAGGTATACAATAGATTGTAAGTTCCTTTGAAGGTGGGGCTATTCCTTTTTGTCTTAGTATCTCTACTGCTTTGGTATGGTGTCTGGCACAAAATAATAAAAGGGGATAATGCACAATGGAATGAGCACCACCTCTGAAATCAGAGGACTTGGGTTCAAATATCACCATATGATATTTTCTACCTGCATGATTTCAGGTAAATCACTCAACCTCTCTTGGTCTCTTTCTTCTAATGTAAAATGAGATTGTGGCAGCTTTTTGGTTTAGTGGATAGAGAGCCAGGCCTAGAAACAAGAGGTCCTGGGTTCAAATATGGCCTCAGACACTTCCTAGCTGTGGCCTTGGAGAAGTCACATAATCCCAATTTCCCAGCCCTTATTGCTCTTCTGACTTAGATGAATATTTAGTACAGAAGGTACTAAATAAATAAGATGAGGTTATCTGAGTCCTAAATAAGAGATTTTTAATCATAAGTCCATAAAGTATCCATGGATAGATTTGAGAGGGTCTATGAACTTCAATGGGAAAAATTCATTCTTCCTTATTTTCAATAATGTCTAAATAAAATTTAGCATTTACTTCAAATATTTAGAAATATTATTCTGAGAATGGGTCCATAGGCCTCATCAAAGTGACAAAGGAGTCCATGAAATGGGGAAAATGTTAAGAATCTTGCTTTTATGTCTATGATTTATGAAATTTTTGTTGTTTGAGAATGAAATGAGGCATAACAATTAGCTACAACTAGATCAGCTATTGGAATATAATAACTAGTTTTGCCACTCACCAACTCTCTGTGTGACCTTAATCAAGTCCCTTCATTGGCCTTAGTTTTCTCATATGCAAAAGGAGATTGGACTAAATGGCCTCTAACTTTCTAGCTCTATGCTGGTGATCCTATAATCCATGATCATAGAGGAGTGATTATACAAAGAGCACCTATTGCCATCTTTATTTAACTACTCTACAAGAGAAAGAGGGTCCCATTTAAGAGATGGAAAACAACAATGCTTCTAGATGTCCAAGGTAATAATCCTGGCTTCACTAATACTAGGAATCCCAAGAAAATGCCTTTTTACAGGGACCCCAGTCCCATCACAAGTTCTGTGGAGCAGACAAGATAGTAGAATTCCAGGGCACTTCATGTCTATTCAATGTCTCCTTTTCATGGAGATCTGTCCCAAGAATGAAACATTGCATTTCCAGAAAGATTTGAAATATATCTAGGTTCTCCAGAAAATCAAATTTCAGAAATTCTAGTCCATAAACCTCCTAACAGACTTAGACTTCATTATAGGATTACTGATTTAGAACTGGAAGGAACCATAGAGGCCATTTAATTCAATTCTCTCCTTTTACAGATTAGGAATTGAGGCTCAGTGACTTACTCAAAATCATATAGATAATAAATAACAGAAGTGGGATTTGAACCCAAGTCTTTTGATTCCTACATTCCTTTTTACCAAAGTGCATTCACATGGAAAACATACTTTCCCTGTTAGCCCAACTTGAAACTGTGGGAGCAATCCCAGATGTTATCAAGAGTTTATTCCTTCACTATCTTCTTAGCTTTTATGGTCCAGCCCAATATTTTATATTTTGGTTCTAAATTCTTCTTCACTGACAACCTTGAAAACTAGAATGTGCAATACCTTGTTTGGCTGGAATATAAGTTTTTCCACACTGTGACTCCATCTCCAAAGAATAAAATAGATGACTTGTGTTTTTTAGTTCCCAAAACCTTTGTTTCTTCCTAAAAACCACAGATATCTCATTCCTAGCACCTAACACCTAGGAGGTAAGTTTAATAAATGTTATTTGATTGCTTGCTTTATTGATTGATTGATACTTAGCCCAGGAACAAAATTCCCTTGATATGGGTCTGAAACTATCACCTTACTAAATAAGAAAAAGAAAAGATCTCCTTTCTCTGCTCCCCAATTTCCCCAGTTTCCTACTCTTCTCCTGAGGTGGAAAGCTGGACCAGAGTAGGGTCTAGCCCCCATCTTTGGATCTTCAAGTGTTTCCTGTCAAGAAAATAACTCACCTTATAAAGGTACAGCCATAGTGCTAAAGAAATCCTATGTTGTGGTGGAAGGAATGGAGGGACACAGCTAAACCAATGTCCTTGTTGAACAAGAAAAGAAACTGATTAAGCTCATTCTGATTCCTGCTGCTTGATTCTGACCGCACCAAAGAGCCCTTTCTACCCAAACTCTCCCTCTAGGCTCTACAGAACCAGGGCCCAGGTCTGGAGAAGTTCTCACTGCCTAGAGAAATATCTTCATGCTGTGCCTGAGCCAGCGAGCTCCCAGCTCTGCTGGCTGTAGGGAAAGGATAGAATAGCAATAGCTGACTCTCAAAGCATACCTGAGGACACACTGACATCTTGTGGTCTCTAACCTGGCTTTGCTCAGAAGGAATCTTGAGTTAGTTGTTGGAGGAGCAGCTGATTCTAATCCCAGTTATTACAGGGAGACCATTCCTGACCTTGCATCAAGAAAATCAGATTCTGGCCCAGCTTGACTGGGATAAGTCCATGACCCGAAGAAGTTTAAGGTCAAGTTCAAGAGATAAGACATTAATACATGGATGTGAGGAAAAGACCCAATGATAGAAGACAGTGACAAAGACTAAAGACATAGTTTGTCATAACACTAGTTTCTATAGTCCATATTGAAGCCTACAAAACTCATTGCATCCATTGTCTCATTTGATTTTCATGACTTCTGAGAAAAAGGAGGGTCAGAACAATTATATGGCTTGCCCAGAGTCACTTGGTTGCAAATGTGGGACTTGAACCCATCTGCTGATACCAATTTTCTACCATGCTACAGTCTCTATAAGGGTAGCTAAATGGCAAAGTAGATGGAGTGCCACACACAGACCCAACAAAACTCATCTCCCAGAGTTCCAATATAGCCTCAAATTTGAGACCTTAAGCAAATCAAATGCCTCAGTTTCCTCATCTGAAAAATGAGCTTGAAAAGAATATGGCAAAGCACTCCAGTATCTTTACTGAGAAAACCCTAAATGGAGTCACAAGGAGTCAGCCATGATTGAAATGACTGAACAACAACACATCTTCAGTAGTAGTGGTGCTACAGGAATTCAGAGGAGACTGGGGTCACCATTGCCCTGAATCATCAGGATGAGCTTCAGTATGAGGTGGTCCTTGATTATGACTCTGAAAGCAAAGCATTTATTTAAGAGTAGAGGATAGCAGAAGACAGAGCAGATAATGTGAATGATGAAATCTCGGCAGGAGCACCCATGATATATAGGGGTGGTCATGAAAGGGGACAGTGACATCATTCTGACCAGAGTGAAGACTGGGGATAAAACTAGAATGGCAAATTTGGTTTTGATTGTGAAGAGCCTTGAATGTCAGAAAATGGACTTTGAATTTGATCCTATGTTTAGTCAGTTACCTCTAAAATATTATCTCATTTAATCTTCATCACAACCCAGAGAGGAAAGTTTTATCATTATCACCATTCTATAGTAGAAGAAATTGAGACATCTAAGTGGTGCATTGGAAGGACTCATCATTCCACATCCAGTAATCCTGCTTCAGATATTTATTAACTGTGGACCCCAAACAAGTCACCAAGCCCCCATTTATTTCATCATCTTTAAGATGAGGATAATGGTAGCACCTACCACACAGAGCTATTGTAAGGACCAAATGAGCTAAAATATGGCAACCATTTTGCAAACCAAATGCAAACCATTTTACATTTTATAAATCTTAGCTATTTCTATTATTCAACACAGTGAAAGGATCACGCAAAAGATTAACAGTAGATTTGGAAATCCTCTATCCATCAGACACTGTTCCTGATACAAATTCTGGTGAACATCTATGACCACATTGAGCCTTGTTGGAAATAAATTTGTGAGAGGGCAACATGTACACTTTCCCTTGCACTCTGGTGATCAGTCCTTTACAAAGGGCACACTGCCATATGACTCTCATTCAGAAAAGACTTGTCACTCCCGGCAGGATTGCAGAGACACAACAATAAGGTCTGTTCTGCCTTTCCACGAGTCCCAGGCACTGTGGAGGACTTTTCTTTACCTTTGGAATGAACCAGACATGCATTTATCTCAGCCTATTAAAGAGTAGTGTTCAAGGAGGCAAAATCATGACTCTTATTCCTAGAGGAGCCCATTAACTTTTCTTTATTCCCCTAGACACCTCTCAAGTCCAGGGCCACAGTTTCGAGAATGGACTGGAATTAGCCAAAAGTCTTTGGTGGAAATGATCTTTATCCTACCCAACTCAGACCCTTCCCCTCCAATGCAATCCCTAAGAATTAAGGACTAGTGCTTCCATCATATGTTCCAAGGTCTGGGTTGATTTGGGTTCTTCTTTTTCATTGAATGTTTCATCATCATGAAAGCTGACAGTGATATTAGATATACAAATGCCTTTGATTCTCAAACCAACACTGCTGGGTCTGGACTTCCCTGACAATAGCTTCTTTTATTGCGATGTAATAGGATCCCCCTTCATATAATCAAAGTTTTAAAGATAGAAGGGCCCCTAGGAATCATGTTGTTCAATCCTCAAATTTTATAGAGGAGAAAATTGAAGTGCAGAGACATGATGTGAGTTGTCCAATGACAAGCAGACCTGGGATCTGGACCTACACAAGTCACTGTATGGAGGGAAGAAGAAACGGAGATATGACATGTATGCACATAAATACAATATAGGATAGGGTATGATTAGGACCAAGAAGAGACCTACACTCGGGGCAAGTTTGAAGAGGAAGAAAATACTTTCATCTGAAAAAGCTTGGAAGGAAACCTGGTGCCAAGGTGGCTCCCTTCTTCTTCCTTCTTTCTCCCCTCTGCTTCTCTGCTGATTCCCATCACTCCTTCTTGCTCCCCTTCCCACCCTTGCTCCCCTCTTCTCCTCCTTTGTTTCTCCCTTTTGCCTTCTTCCTTCCTTCCTTTTCTACCTCTACCACCTCCTCCTGACTCCTGGTCTCTAAATAATGCAGGGGACCAAATTGTCTCTGCCTCCCACAAACCCAGATGTGTTTAATGTGCTGTTCCATTATTTAGGTGGAACCAAGGCAACTTGGTGTTGGGCCTTCTGCTCAGCACATTTGTCTAGGTAGAAAAAAGGAACCCCAGAGACTTCTAGGATAGGAGCAGAGGCTTCCAGAATTAATGTGAATAGAGATTCCTCTTTCCCACAAGTCTTACAGTCCAGCAGCTGCTGGACCCTTATCTGGATGACCTCAGCAATGTCCAAAGGATCAGAAACTGAATGAATAGAATATGCCTTCCTGCCTAAATTAGATCTGAATAATTTGGGACATTGACTCTGAGTAAGGAATACCTTACCAAAGTGAGTCAACATCCCCCTTAACTAGCCTCAGATTCCATATTTGTAAAATAGGGTTATAGCACCTACCCACAGTGTTGTGAAGATCAGATGAGATTATGTGTGTGTGTGTGTATATATATATATATATATATATGTACATATATACATATATGTACATATATATATATATATATATAAACATATATATAGGGCACTTAGTCATTTGGTCATTCCAATCATCTGAGTCTTCATGACCCCATTTGGGGTTTTCTTGACAAAGATATTGGAGTGATTTGCCATTCCTTTTTCCAGCTCATTTGACAGATGAAAAAATTAAGGCAAACTGGGTTAAGTGACTTGCCCAGGGTCACACACCTAATAAATATCTGAGGTCAGATTTAAACCCACGTTTTCCTTACTCCAGACCTAGTGTTCTATCTATCATTCCACCTTGTTACCCATAATAGGTATATGTATAGTTATTTATAAACTCAAGGACTATGAAAATGTTAGCCATTATTATTATTATATTATAAAGTAGGAAATTGGATATGCACCTATGTGTGTTTATATTAATGTATATAAATCCCTGTTTACCTGCCCCATCACCAAAGAGGACCACCTACTTCACAAACTCCATATTAGTCAACTTTCATGTTGCAGAAAGGCAGAGCTCTGGAAAGAGGACAGAGCAAGCGGTCCAAGGCACTGGTGTCCAGGAAATACAGATGACAGGGATGTTCTAAAGTTAAAGGCTATGACTTTGCCTGCTTGAGCAACTGCCAAGGATCTTCCTTGAACATCAGTCTCTTTTTCTGCAATACGATCTAGAAGGAATTTCTGGGTCACCTATCTCATGAGTCAGTAAAGTGGTAAGGAATGAAAGGGCTGAGGATAAAGGAATTAGAAAAAGGGTAGGTCAGTTAGGTAGCTCACTGGATGGAGTCAAGAGAAGCTGGGTTCAAATCTGCCCTCAAATGCTTTCTAGCTGTGTGATGCTGGGCAAGTCACTTTATCATGTTTGCTTAGTTCTTGCCTTTCTGCTTTAGAGAGCCATTACTAAGACAGAAATTAATGATTTAAAAAAAGAATAGAAGACCCAGGTGGTCTTTGGATTTTTAAGGCTGAGAGACTTGAATTCAGTAAGGAAAGAGTCTGTCAATGACTCCCTGTGTGCAAGTCAACTCCTTCCTTATAGACTGGAATAAAGGGGTATTAGAAGAGAAGATATCATTGAGTGGATCTGAGGTTTTCCAGGAAGATGGACACAGTGGACAGCCTCAGTTTTCTCAGTAAAATAGGTCATCTGATGAAAGATAGGGAGGAGGAGTAATATTCAATATAATGTGCTTTAAGCTCTTACTGTTTCCTAGATTCTGTGAAGTGCTAGAGAAGTTAAAAAATAGGGAAACAATGGCTGCCCACAAGGAGCTTACAGTCCAATTGGGGAGACAACATGCAAATAACTAGATAGGTACCAGATATATAAAGTGCCAATAGGAGGTCATGTCAGACATTTGGGGGATAAAGGAGGCAGAGAAAAGGAGAAGGGACAGGGATGTATTCTTATACATAGTGACCTTTTAATAAAGACTTGAAGGAAGCCAGGAGGCAGAGGTGAGAAGCAAGAAAATTCCAGGCATGAGGCCAGAGTCAGGAGATAGAGACTCTTTTTCTTAGTTATAAAGGAAGTCTCAGAGGATAGACTGAGATCCCTTCCACAAAGCTCCTCTAAACAGATTTAGAAAATGCACCAAACTTAATGCTTCTAGGCAAATTCAGAAAAAAATCAGTGAATCATTTCTCCAGCCTCATTGGACAGAGCGACAGAGACGGAAAGGTCTTCAGACCCTAGGGACTGGGTCCAGGAATAAACTGTAAACTAGGGCAAGAGGAGGTCCCAGATCTAGATCTGGACACCTCCATAGGAACAAGTACAAGCTTTCAACTTTGTTGGTCACTACCCAGTTCTAGAACATGAATCCAGGAAGACGACTTGCTCATGGAGTGGCTGATCCTGGGTAGGGAAACCCTATGTAGCAGAAGTGAGAAGCAACAAGAGTAGTATAGCTTGGACCCCAGGAACAAAACAAGGTTTCAGTCCCACCATCTAACCCAGTGTGTTGAAAAAAATCTAGGGCAAGAGTCCCAGTCCAAAGAGGATCCTGCCATTCAGTCACTCTGAACCAAAGCACTTCCTAGACAGATGATGGAGGCTGAGCCCAGCATTATCACGCTCTTGCTCTGACTGAAACCCAGTTTACAATCTTGCAGAGCTCAGTTCAAGGCCTAAGCAATCAGACTTTGCCCTGGATCAGACTACATTGGGAGCTTTGAAAGTTCACAACCTGTCCCTGAGAATCTAGAAAAATACAACACTCAATGCCCCAAGAAACAGAAGCAGCTCAGACCTTCCCTTCAGGGGTGAGGCAGAGCCTAGCTCTAAAATTAAGTATGGAATTAGGAAGTTGATTGGAAGAATAGGCAAACAAATACAGAAGCCCACCATTCTGAGCTGTTACAGTGATATTGAAACTCGACACAAACCCAGAGGAGACAATTCCAAAATATCTACAAGCAAAGCATCAGACAAAAACCCAGCTTGGGCAAGAACTCAGCTAGGATTTCTGGAAGATATGAACTAATACTTTCATTGTTTTTAATTTAAAGTTACATACTATACCCTATTTCTAAAATATGGACAATGGGGGTTGGACCAAATGATCTCAAAGGACTCAAAGGCTCTAATACCCCATACATCTTTAGGTTCTCCTCTCTGATATAAATAGGGAGCAATCTTTCCCCCAAAGTTTGAATGGTTCAGTAGATGTAAAAATGACTGAAATGGACCTCAGGTCCACCAGTGGTTGAATCTTGGCACCTACGTGGCACAGTGGAGAGTGTGCTGAGTCTGTAGTCAAGAAGAACTCATTTTCCTGAATTCAAATCTAGCCTCAGCTACTTCCTAGCTGAGTGACCCTGAGCAAGTCATTTAAATCTGTTCTCAGTTCCTCATCTGCAAAATGATCTGGAGAAGGAACCCAATGAGCTTCTTCCAAACTCTAAATAAAGCATCCTAGCCTCTAGTATTCTAGTCATAGCCTTCTTTACATACACCAAGAGTTATTAAGTCCTTGGTTTCTTATCCATTTTCTTTAAACTTGTTCCCTGAGAACACTGTCTATTTGTTTCTGCCTGCCTAATCAAATATAGAAACAGAGGCAGAGAAAGTAGAATTGATATACACACATAATTATGACTGCATTTAAATTCTGGTCCTTTTGAAGGTTAAGAAACCTTCATGTGACAAATGATTGGAAATTCCTAAAATCAGAGACTTGGATTTAAAGGCAAAGAGATTCTAGAGACTCTTTTCTCCTCCTTTCAGATGGCAGACCAATGTATTTTAGACTCCTACATTAACAAAAGCCAAGAGCATCTCCTCGAAATTTCATCCTCTGAAAATGAAGATGTGGGTTGGGTAGATAGTCTTGGTTATTATGTTCCTACATTAAGAACTAAAAATGGTCAGCAATGTACTTCTAACCAGCAAAACCTGAATAATTCTCAGAGGGCTCTGTAGCCTGCCCAGTGGCAGAGAAAGAAGTTCCCCTGGTGAGTGATGTACCAGTCTCACCATGGACAGTTTGGATCCATTGACACGAGGAAGCTGCAGAGTGAGACAATGGGAGAGACCCCTTTAAGGCTGGAAAGTATTCCAGCTGAACAAAAGAGCTGAGTTTTGTTCCAGCAACATCAAATAAAGATGAAATGGGACAAGGCCTTTAAAAGGAGAGAGTTACACTCTACCCCTGGGCTATCAGAAAGAAAGGCAGTCTCTGTTTCATTGCTCAAAGAAGGGAGTGTTGAACAAAAGCAAGGCTCTACTTCTTTCTCCAGGCTCTGGTTTCCAGTGGTGCTGGGTGACAGGTGTCCTAGATTCATGAGGGTGCATTGATATTTCCTAATAGAGTCTTCCTCTGTGCAAAGACTCAGAGTTCCCAACCCTGTTCATAAGAGCTAGGGAGCTCACTGCCCTCATTCTCAATATTGAAGGGATGTGAATTTCCTATTCTTACAGAATCTTACCTAAATAGAAGCTGAACACTCCCAGGATACAAACCTCTCTCTCACTCCAGGATCTGCCATCTTGAAATTCCACCATTAGAGAATCATTCCTTTGGGCCTCAATTAGAATCTCCTATTACAACACAAAGAACCAGTATTTGAATACAGAAGTCTGTGTGTTTAGACATTGATTCTACTTTGTGGACCTCAGTTTCCACACCTGGCAATGAGGAACGCAGGTCTGGTAGGGTAAAGACAACCAGGCATTGTCCTCAGGGAGAAGTCCTGGTAATAATGGCCAAGAAGCTAGAGTGAAGAGGTAAAGGGAGTGGAGAAAGACACAAACAACATCCTGTCACCAGATACATCCAAAAGGACTCTTTTTCCAAGAGCAGAAAGGTTCTTTTTGACAGATTCTTTGAGCTGGAAAGGTAAAGCGAGAGCCTGTCTGAGAGGCATAGGGTGACTTTTCATCATCACAGTTTTAGTCATGGCATTTTTCTGCTTAAAACTTTCTGGGGCTACCTACTACCTGATGGATAAATATCAAACTCCCTCTCCTGGCATCAACGGATGAAGCCATCTATCAACATTTATTAAGCACCTACGTGTTTGAAGGGGCATCTGGGTGGCACAGTAGAGAATGCCAAGCTTAGAGTCAGGAAGACTCATCTTTATGGGTTCAAATATGGCCTCAGATATTTCCTAGCTCTGTAACCCTGAACAAGTCACCTAACCCCCATTGTCTAGCCCTCCCTGCTCTTCTGTCTTGGAACCAACACCCATTATTGATTCCAAGACAGAAGTTAAGGATTTAAAAAAACAAAACCTCTTCTTCATGCTTTGATTAATGAATTTCTGGTATATATTACCATGTAGTATATATAATACTATCAAGATTTGTGTCTTATCTCCTACTAGACTGTAAGTTCCATTAGGACAGGGACAATATCTTGTCTAAACTCTGTGACTTCCCTATTGCCTAGTCCAAGACTCCAGAAGTGTGTACCCAGAAGTGCTGAATAAATGTTTGCTGAATTGTTTTTTTCCCCCAATTCCCCTTCAAGGAAAGGAAAGGGAGGGGATGAGGAAGGAAAAGAGGGAAGAGTACCCTTTACCCATCAGTCCACCCAGAACATTCTAAGAAGCCTAGTTATACTCTAATTGAGGAAAGGGAGAAGTCAATATGTAGGTCCCTCCTTCAGGGCATTCCCTCTTATGTTTAATGTTCTAATGATGCTTTTTTATATTACTGTAACTTCCCCAATTATTCTCTTCCCTCTTGCCCCCCCATAAAACCTTTCCTTATAATAAATCAGAAGCAACATGGAATAGTGGGTAGGGCACTAGACTTTGAGTCAGAAAAATCCAGGTTTAAATACCATCTCAGATATGAGCAGAGTGATCCTAGGAAAATCACTCATTCTCTCTATGCCTCAGTTTCCTCAACTGAAAAAGGAGAGGGTTGAAGGTAGCCTCCAAGATTTCTTCTAACTTTAAACCTATGATCCCAATAAGTACAATTAGGACAAATGTGCACCATGACCATCACAGCTGTGACTAAAATCACAAGCCTCATTCTTCATCAATGACTCTCCACCTCTCTAACAGGAGTCAGGAGACAGTCTTTGCCACCAGACCTCTGAAGTCAATGATCACTGTATCAATCAGAAACTTGGAGTCTTTCACCATAGTTCTTCAAGAGCTGTTCTTCTAGGACCAACCTGGGTGGTTCAATAAACAATTTTTCATCCCTTTTTCCTCCATTCTTCTGTTTTCACTCATTCATTGGTATGTTTGTCAGTCCTGCTCATTGGTACTCCTCTCAAAGTTCAATTTAAAGGCTACATTCTCCATGAGATCTTACCTAAATCCACAAGATTGATACCTCCTCCCAAAAGCGGTCTTATATTTATTTTGTATTAAAGGCAGCTAGATGATGTGGATAGAGATCATGGCACCTAGAATCCAGAAGACCTGAGTACTGGTCTCAGATACCTACATGCTAGGTGACTGGACAAATCATTTAACTTCTTTCTGCCTCAGTTTCCTCAGCAATAGGATAGGAAAAACAATACCTACCTTCCAGAGTTGCTATTGAATGTATTAAATGAGATTTGTAAAGCACTTAACACAGTGCCTGACGCATTGTAGGCACTTAAGTGCTTGTTTCTCTCCTATTTATACTTATTACTTTTCCAGAGCAAATGTAAGTTCCTTGGAATCAGAGTTTTTTCATTTTGGTCTTTATATCTCCAGCAGTTCCTGGCACCAAGTAAGTGACTGCTAAGTACATGTTGGCTGATTATTTGGCCCATGATATGATATTGATTCCATTTTGACTGATCTCACTGCTTCACTTCTGGATCTCTTCTCCAACTTCACCCTCCACCCCTCCTGTGCTGGGGCTTATGTCACAATGGAAGGAGACCAGCATTTGAAATTGAAGGAGCTGGGTTTGAATTCTGGAGTCTTTTCTTTCAATAATAATAATAATAACAATATTCATATATCACTTTAAGGTATGCAAATAATTTGTTTGATTATACTTATTCAACCTTGGATCAGAACACTTATTCTTTCTAGACCTCAGTTTCCTCAGCTATAAAATAGGAGAGTTAAACTAAGATCCCTTTCATCTCTAAAAATCTCTGCTCCATGATTTCTGTGCACAGAGGAATAAATAAGAATAACAATCCTTACACGGTTGTTATGAGGACAGTACTTTCAAATGTCATATTAATTTTTAGTATGATTTTATTCCTGATGAAGGGGACTGAGGGCAAATTTGGGAAAGGTTAAAGTTGTACGTCTTTGAGAGGCCAGAGATATGCCCCTCAAACACTGCCAGCTTGGATATGGAATTATCTGACCTTTTGGGGAAGTTATTTATATTTCCAACCTGCTTCCCTCTGGATCACAAGTTCTAAAGGTTTACTCCCTGCTGGGAGAAACATCACTCCCTTTTATTTGTCTCTATATTATCTCTATCCACACAGACTAACATCTCCCCTCCTGTGCTTTATCCTGGCAAGGAAAGGAGATGACCTTGGGTTCTCAATGGCCCTAGGAGATGAATGTTAGTCCTACCAATACTTCAAGAATGGACCAGGAACACAATGTTGGAAACTGTCTCTCTGAATTCAGAGAGACTCATTTCCAGAACAATCAAATCATTCTAGTGTTTCGATTTTACAAGCATTGTAATGGGCTAAACTCTGTACTGGCTGCTAGATCATAAACTAAAAAACCAGACTCCTTGCCTTCAAGAAGTTTACATTCTACTGGAAGGAAAAACCAACAACAGTTCATTAATATAAAACAGTGTTGTCGAGTCATTTCAGTCATGTCCAACTCTTTGCAATCCCATTTGGGTTTCTGAGGCAAAGACTTTAAGGGGTTTGCCATTTCTTTCTCCAGCTCATTTTACAGATGAGGAACTGAGGCAAATAGGATTAAGTGATTTACCCAGGGCCACACAGCTAGGAAGTATCTGAGTCTGGATTTGAACTCATGAAGAAGAATTTTCCTAATTTCAATCCCATCGCTCAATCTACTAACCCATCATATTGGACAATTCACAGTAGCTTGAAAGAAAGGTGAGGTTAAGTGAAATTTTGTTGGTGGTAATTTTTAAGGGGTAAAATAGACTTGGACATTGCTGAAAACCACTCTTGTTTAACAGATGTAGCAAGTCATTAAATTTCCAGGTGACAGAAATCTGAGTAAGAAAGCTAACACACCAGATGTCAAGCAGGTTTCAAAAATTTGTCAAGAGTTAAGAACAATAACTCAAAGCTAATAAAAAGAAACTTAATAGGGACAAATGTAAAGTCCTGCTCTTAGGTCGAAATGGCCAGTTTTACAATTATACAATGAGTACAGATTGCAAGAGACACAGGTACACAACATATTCAACTCAACACATCTGCAGTTCTTAGTGATCTACAAGCTCAGTAGGTGTCAACTGTGTGCCATGGTAACCACAAAAGATTATACATAGGATAATGATCATCCCACTAAACTATGTTCAGTCCACATTTGGAGAACTCTGATTTGGAGAAAATATTATGTTTTAGGAAAGATATCGACAAGCTGAATTTTATCCAGAGGATGGTAACCAAAATGGAGAGGAGATTTAAAACCATGCCAAATGCAGATCAAGCAACGGGATATTTAACTTGGAGGAGACGCGACCTGGGGCTTTTGAGGAAAGAAAGACGATAGCTATCTCCAAAGAAGGCTTGAGAAAAAGATGAGATTTGTTCCAATTAGTCCCAAAAGATAGAGACAGATAAATGGAAGTGGCCAAGAGGCAGATTTGGGCTTTTGGTGAATTAAAGTTTTTAATTATTAAAGCTATCCAAAAACAATGGAATAGGCTGCCTTAGGAGGAAGTAGATGCCCCCTCACTAAAGGTCTTCAATCACAATCATCAGGGATGTTGTCAAGGGGATTCTTGAGCAGAGATGAGTATGACTAAATGGACTCTGATACCTCTTTTATCTTTGAGATTCTGTGATTCTGTGATCACATGTGAGATATCAGGGTTATGACTTTCATGGATGTAGAAGTATCCATGAGAGATGGATACAGAGATGCTATCATAGTTCTTTCTTGCTTATCCATCTAGCTGTAGGGAATAGGCAAAGTAGAAATATTCCTTGCCTTCTCATCCTAGTTTGGGAGAAGGAAGGTTAAAGACTGCTGTCCTTTCTCCATTCTCTTTTAAGACCAACAGCCTCAGCCTAGAACTTTCAGGCTGTAGAATCCTGGTCTTGTTGGTTTTTCTGCTCAGAAATCTTTTACTGCAGCTTTCTTCCCTAAGTACCAACAGACACACACACACACACACACACACACACACACACACACACACATACACATATATATATATATTGCCACAAAACCAAAGTCCCTTCTTAAATACAACAGAGGAATGGGAAACAATGGGGAACCTTCTTGGACAGCTTCTACACTAGGAAACCCCAGCAGAATCTAAGGACAGTTTTTGTAATCTTAACATCAGAGTTTAAGAGCTAGAAGATTCTTTAGAGTTTACAATGGAATCAAGGATGCATCTGTAACTATGCCCAGAACCAAAAACAAAAATTATCCTGATCACAGATATATAACTAGAACTGGGAAATTTGGGATTTGTTCCAATGTACCAATCAATAAGTATGTATTAAGCATCTACTGTATGTCAGGCATTGTACTATTTTGAGGATACAAAGAGTAGCAAGACAGTCCCTGCCTTCAGGGAGCTTACAATCTAATAGGAAAGATTACATGCAAACAAAATTTTACAAAGCAAGCCATTCACCAGATAAATAGGAAGAGAAACAAACTCAGAAGCATGCCATGCTTCCTACCTGATATTAGTAGACAAGCTCCAGTGGACAAGCCCATTCCCACCTCAGTCTTGCCTCATTCCTTCCCTCAGTGGTGGCCTCATCAACAGTGACCTAATTGTGTCTGGGGTCAAGAATGAGGCAAGGGGGATTTGACAGGGTTTCTTTCCCCATAATTCTAAAGAGAGTGTCCCATAGCCCCCTTAGGTTACTTTCCTCTTGAATATGTAGGATATACCAAGTTCAGTGTTAAGGATTGATTTTTTTCCCCATTTAGAGCTTGAGTTTAACCTTATTTTCCAGTTTGCTAAGGGAAATCCAACTCACCTCATAAAAACTAAAAGACCTTCCAGGAGGATTAGTGTGGCTGAGGTTAATCTTTCTCACACACATCAATCAAGCCTGGTCAAGCAAAGAGATAGTGCTAGATGGGGGTGATTAACCTGTGGTCCAAGTGCCAATCAATTAACAAATATTTACTGAGGCTTTCCACATGCTCAGCCTTGTGCTGTGGGGAATATGAGAAATAAAACTCATCCTCTGCCCTGGGGAAGCTCACAATTGTGATAGAAAGACAAGATTCACTCCCTTTCTGGAAACACTAAGAAGATAATGCAAGGCAGAGTCCACTGATTTGTTCATTCAATAACCATTTGCTGAGTGCAAATAAGTGCTCAGTTGTGTGAACTCTGAATCTTTCAGGGCTTAGACAAAGGTGAGATTAGTATGGACTAGTGTAGTCGGGCACTTTAGAATTGGAGCATTATTCAGTGGAAGGAGCTTGAGCTTCTGAATCAGAGGAGCAAGGTTCAAATCCCACCTCCTATGCTTACTACCTATTTGACTTAGGTAATAAACTCAAATGTTTCTATCTATTTAACAAGTTTTCAAAATTTTCTAACTTTTTCTGCCCCAGTGAAAATTCCCCTCCAATCAATCTTTGGTCCTTTGATTTGAGCCTCACTTTCCTCAACTATAAAATGAATGAGGTTTGGTCTGATGGTTTTTCAGGTCTAGGTTTATAGTCCAAAGTTCTTCTTTCTATAGAATGAAAACCATCTCCTTTTACTTCCTAGTGATTGGCTCAAGTTCTGTTTCTGAAGTACCCTGAATAAATAGAATTTATCTTCTTCACAAAATGGAAGATAACCAGCATATTCCCATTAGACCAAGTAGACCCATTCCTTCAATGAAACCTCATATGTCTTTGGTTTCTAGACTCTTACCAATACTGGCTTCCTCCTCTTACCTTAGAATACAATTTATTTATCAGAAAATATGTTATATTACCATTACCAACATCTCCCTACTAGACTGTATGGTTGGAAATTCTTGAACCCCTAAAAATTACATTATCTAAAATTCCTTTCGGTATTACCTAGAATCCTTTTTTTCCTACATCCTCACCTTTACATAATTGTATTTAAGTTTGCTGTGACTCCTCCCTTGCTCTCTTCTCTTGAGACTGGGCTGGGTTCAGTTAGTTCTTTTATTTTAGTTATTAATAAAACTTTATAAAATATAATCATTATTGCATATTAATTTTAAAACCCACAAGTTCCATGAGAGCAGGAACTATGGTATATTAAAACTTTGTCTCTCTTCCAGCCCCTAGCACCACACTCTGACTATAGTAGGCAGTTATAAGCTTCTTGAAGGCAGGAGACTATGTATTTGCCTTCCTCTGTATCCCTAGTGCTTATCATGTACCTGGAACTGTGGCATTTAAAAGAGTGGGAGCCATAAACTGTAATAATTAAAATGGTTGAGGTTGTAAACTGTAGTGAGTAAAATAGTGGAAGATATAAATTATAGTAGATATAAGAGTGGGTGAGTAAATTGTGACCACAGAAAATATGTTTTCACCACAGTGTCTTGTTTTAAATCAAATATAAGGTGGTCACCAGGGAAATATTCCCAATTATGGATATACCCAAGTCAACTGGGTTTTATAGAGACTTTAATTAATAATACAATGAGGAATTAAAGAAAGAGAGAAAGAGAGAAAAAGGAAATAATGAGAAAAGGCTAGACCGGCCCAGGGTAGCACTGGTCAGCCCAGGCCTAAGTCCTAAAATAAAAGATCAGTCAGTCAGTTATCACTCACCATAAGATCTGTTCAAGCGAGGATTCAAGGGGACAGAGTTTCCCCAGAGGAAGTTCCAGCCAGAGTCAGCCTTCCTTGAGAGACTTCCTTAGAGATTGCCCTTCAAGAGATTCTTCTCAAGAGACCCTCCTTAGAGCCTGTCTCTCCAGAGCTCCTTCTCAAACAGTCCTCAAAAGATCTTCTATTAGCAGGCGGTCTTTTTCTTATATAGGGGGTTTTCTCCTATATCTCCTCCCCTAAGTTCTTCCATCTACCAATCACAGTAGACATTTTCCAAAGGACAGCCCATTCTGAATTCACAGCTGAGTCGACTAATCCCTTTAGTAAGTTTGAACCAGAAAAAACACAGCTGAGTCAACTAATCCTTTTAGTAAGTTTGAACCAGAAAAAACTTCTGAATAAGTTTTCACCTCTTTGCTCTTTGTAAATTCACAAGTTGCCTGACCTTTATAGGTACTTAGCACCCTATTGTATTAATTCTAAAAATAGGCATGACTTAAGTATGGGTGTAAGCATTTCTCATTGTTCAGCAAGGAGTTTTCTCCTCTAAAGCAGTCTTAAGTATGGGTGGAGTAGAGGTCTCACATTTCTGATTCTAAATAGAGTTCTCACTGTCCAAATGGGGAATGTTCCCAGTAGGGAATTGTTCCAATGGGGAAATTTTTAACATTCACAAATCTGAGAAATTTCAAGATTTACAAAACATTGTTAGAACTTGATAAATTTGCTGAATTGGTGAGAACAGCCATTCATTGTATTGCTTCTTGGACTTCAAAGGAGAAGGGTAGAGGGCATTGAGTTGCCCCTAGTGGGAAAAGGCTACTTACCCCATAGCTCTGGGGCTCAGTCAGAAAACAGTGGCTATTTATTAAGCCAAGACCTAGACTGGAACTGAGCTGTCCTGGGCAGTTAGTCCCAGGATCCTGGATCTCAATCTATCCTGAGCTGAACTGGAGGGAATCAATTACCTCCCTCCTGAAACTGGCAAAACTATGAGGCAGGTGGAATGAATTCTATTACCCTTACTCCACAGGTCCCTCTCCTCTTTCCCTGAAAGACAAGTTGAGAAAGGCAAGGACTGAGAAAACCCCCCTTGCATCTAGCAGCTTAGAGATCTTTGGTAATTTGGAGAGAGACCTTTCAGTCTAACAGTGGGGTTAGGAGCCTCATTAGAAGAGGTTAAGAAGGGAGTAGTTGGTAAGAAAGTGGTGAACAAATAAGTCTTCCCAGGAACTTGGTACTGAATGGAAAGAGAGAAAGAGGATTGTGGGTTGAAGGGACAGAAGGGTCAAGGGAAGATTCTGAAAGCTTGGGGAGATCTTGGCAGCAGAGACAGAACCAGTACAAACAAAAGAAAGAGGGAGGGACAGAATGATCCACAGAACCTCCTCCCAGAGGCAAGGGGGACAGACTCAAAGGATGAAGTAAAGGGGCTGCCTTTGCTAAGGAGGAATGCTGCCATCCCAGAGATTTAAGCAAAGAAGAAGAGGATTTTGAAGCTAGACAGAGAGTTTGAGGTTTGAAGTGGGAGAGATGAGATAACCCATAGTAGCTTGCGCACCCCAGGTGCCGCAGACAACTCACAGGGGCACTGTGGGATATTTCAAGGTTTTGAGGGAAACACGACAATACCCAACTAGACACTGACAACTATTAGAACGAAGTAATTCTGTTTCAACAGTAGACTAAAGCTGCATTCTTTTCTGTGATGTTCTCAAAAGTCTGAGATATATTTCTTACTTGTATATTCAGCTATGCCTATAACTTCTCCAGCATTCTCATTTGCCATGTCATATCTTTGTAAACTAAGAGTTCAGTGGTTGCTGTGATAAAGAGCAAGTATTCTGAAGATCAGTGAGGAACAAGAAAAGACATCCCATCGGTTTCTAAGGTTTGAGAACTTGTGCAGTGCCCTATAGGCAACACATCCCATTAATACTTAGAGGGTTTTTTAAAGAATGAAATAAAGTGATTATTTTTCTTTCCATTTATGTGTATTATTTTTAAATGGCTACTGAGTTGTTGGGACATAAATGCTTTTAATTAAGTTGTTATAGACCAGCTACATAATAAAAAGAGCTGTTAAATATTTCTTAGAGACTATGGATGCCATGGAAAAATTACTAAGACATTTCATGAACCACGGAATCTGGGGCACCTCTGTTGTAGGAGATAATGTTGATTTTCTCAATAAAGGAGGTAAGAGGTGAAAAAATGGAAAGAGAAGGGTATGAGGCTTAAGGAGAGAAGAGAGGATTGGGGACAGCCATGTCAAGAAATATGATAATGAACAATAATGAAATAATAAAAAATTGCTATGTGGAAGTAAGAGTTCAATTCAGATAAGGGTGCGCAGATAGGTAATGAACCCAGTCATCAGGATTTCACAACTTTCTCCCGCAGCCACATAAGCATGGGGTGGGAGTCAGAAATGCAGATGAAGGAAATTCAGGGTTAAGGAGTGGCCGGGCATAAACTGTAGAAGGACTAGACACAAAGCATATAAGGACACAATATATTAAATGTATAGTAGAACCAGGCAACAGTAATGTCAAGATTTCAGACATGATAATGGGGCCAGAACAAGAGGGTTAGATTGGAAGACTAGGGTGATGGGAGACTAGTAGTCTTAGTAAGGATGCAATGGGTTTAGGTGGATAACAGAATCAAAGATATAGAGGTGGAAAGGAATTTCTGAAGTCAACTCCTTGATTTTACAGATGAGGAAACTCAGGCCCAGAGAAGTTAATGACCTTCCTAAAGGCACACAAGAACCATCAGGGCTAGAATTTGGTTCTCAAACATCCAACTCCAAATCTAGTTTTTTTTTTTTTTAATCTTTTTATTCCAAATTTTAAAAACAAAACAAAACAAGCATTTCCATATACAAACAAAAAGAAGACTGTACACAAATGAAATCATAAATCTCCTATATGTTTAGCTTACTTGTCTTCACATCTACATAATAAATCCTGCCCACAAGTATCCCAGATCCCTCCCCCACATCACAGAAGATAACAACATGTACATATAAATTAAGTCTTTCATGTTTCACCTTTCTGTTCACTTTCTAGAGGCAACATTTACAGTTTTTTCTTCCAGGATTAATTCTGTGACTGCATATAATATTCTCCAGGTTCTACTCATTTCATTGTTCACTATCTTGAGTAGTTCTTTACAAGTTGTTTTTTGTTTTGTTTTGTTTTGTTTTTTACAATCAATCTGCTCACCATTTCTTATGGCACAGTAGTATTCCATCACCATCCTATACCACAGTTTGTTCAGCCTTCTCCAGTGGATGGACTAGTATGTCTTACACTATGTCATTGCTTCTTCACAAGTCAGCAAGAGGGATAATTGAAAGCAGAGGATTCTGATTATATTCAAATCAAAGATTAGAGATTATAATCAGAAAACGGTTTTAAACTCGAGAATGAATGTGGCATAATGATGGTTAATAGTGAGCAATTCCAGCAAGGGTGGAAGTACAGCAAAAATGTAGATCACAGAATCATTGGTCTAGACCTAGAAGAGACTGTGGAGATCATCAACCCCAACCGCTTCATTTTACAACTTGGGAAAATTGAAGGCAAGAGATCAAGAGATCAAGTGACTTCCCCAAGGTGTTTCAATAGTGGGTATCAGAGGTAGAATTCTCCTATTTCTTTTCACAATACAGTACCGACTCCTTCATGAGAACTGAGGACGTTCATGAGGCAGGAGGCCAGTACACTTGAGACAATACCTCTCTCTCTCTCTCTCTCTCTCTCTCTCTCTCTCTCTCTCTCTCTCTCTCTCTCTCTCTCTCTCTCTCTCTCTCTATTGTATATACATATATTCATTTATTTATTTATTTGCTCATTCATTTATTTGTTTATTTAGATTTAGATTATATATATATTTTTCTATATATATACACACACACATATATATATATGAAGTCTGCAAGTATCCCAACTATAACTACTACATCCCAACTACAGTTACCAGACCAAGCACCAACATCCATGCTATTACTTGCAGCCCCCTACTTGATACTTTGAACATGAGCATTAGTGGGCTTCAGGATCTTGGGGAACTTCACTGATTTACTTTGAATTAGCTCAGTGAGAACAAATCCCCATTCACCCTAAGGCCATCTTTAGAGTACTGGGAGATGTTGATGGATGGCCCTTGGTATCCATTTGACCCGGCTCCTCATGTAGGTCTCGCTAGGAAATTCTGAATATGAATATTGCATATCTCTTACAGTCTTTGACATTCACAGGATTAAAGGGTTTCATCTTATTACCTGAAGTATGTGGAAAATCAGCCTTCCAGGCATCCCACAGACTCAAATACTGCTTCCAACTGCCACTGCTGTCCAAAGCAAGGTTGACACAAGTCCTTAATTAGGGACTGATTAAAGACAATCCACATAAGATAGGGAAGGTAGAGTTGAAATCAGGAGAACAAGAATAAAATTGTACCAGGCTATAGTGGATAAGGTGGAATTAATAGTGACTTACTCAGGATCACACAGCTGGGAAGTAACTGAGGCAGGATTCACGGTTCCAGTTCTAATTCCAGCACTTTACCCACAATGCCACCTAGCAGATCTAACTGGGAGTGAGAGGATGGAGGGATGGGAAGGAGACCTCTCATCACCCCTTATTGGTAGTGTCTGATTGGTCAATCTCTTTGTAACTTTCTGCTAGGATGAACCTCCATACACATGGAAGCAATGGAGATGAGCAGCACACAGGTAACTGGTCCCAGTCAAGCATTTTGCTGGAAGTGTGATCGTCAGGTGGGTAGCCTTGTCCATTTGGACTCTTTCATTGCAGATGGGTGCAGGCAAGTCCTTCAAAACTTGCTCCCCCTAATAGAAGTATCTTTTCCTTTGGGTCACCCCTGCTGGTGACAAAAAAAAAATCTGCTTGTTAGCAATCTTGGCTTTAAGGGCAATATCCAAAACTCACCTAAGTTTATTTTTTTAATCCTTACCTTCTTGTCTTAGAATCAATACTAAGTATTGATTCAAGTCAGAAGAGAAGTAAGGGCTAGCCAATGGGGGTTAAGTGACTTGCCCAGGGTCACACAACTACTTATCAAGTATCTGAGGTAGGATTGAAGCTTGGTCTTTTATTTTTTAAACATTTACCTTCTCTTTTAGAATCAATACAGTGTATAGTTCCAAGGCATAAGAGCATCAGAGCTAGGCAACTGAGGTTAAGTGACTTGCCCAGGGTTACACAGCCACTTATCAAGTATCTGAGGTAGGATTGAAGTTTGGTCTTTTATTTTTTTTTTATACACTGATCTTCTACCTTAGAATCAATACAGTAAATTGATTCCAAGGCATAAGAGCATCAGAACTAGGCAATTGAGGTTAAGTGACTTGCCCAGGGTCACACAGCTAGGAAGTGTCTCAGGTTAGATTTGAACTCAGGACTTCCCATCTCTAAAACTGGCTTTCTAACCCCTAAGCCACCTAGCTGCCCCTCACCTGAACTTCTTAATGAGCTCTTCCCCATTGTCCAAAAGGGGGACATTTTCACCATGTTAGGGGCTACTCCAGAAAGCAGCCGTCCTACTAAGTGGGACATAACTGGCCAGACAGAGAGTAATCCTCAAGAGAGATGGGGCTATAACCATTATTCTGGGCTAAGAGCGCTTGGAGATCCTCAACCAGTCCAGTAAAATAGCCTCGAGGCAGTTACAAAGTCATCTGGACCCAGTATTCTTGGGTCTGAGTGCAATTGACTCCGGTCACTGTGAACTCCAAGCAGCGTCTGAGGCAACGTTCTCTCTTCTGCATCTCTGACACATCTTGCAGCAGCATCCTCTGGCAACCTTGTCACAGAAGCTGGATGGTCTCTGCGGCCCCCTGCTGGACACTTCCAGTATGACCAGCGGCTGTCCCATCCTGGGCTCCAAGCTTGCCTTTGGAGCATCAAATAAGGTGAAAATGCCTGAGTCAAAGACAAGGTGTGCCAGTGACTTCTACACTAAACTTCACAACTTTTATATCTTGAAAAAATGTTTAATATACAATACTCCCTGTTATGCAATCACTTGCTTGGCATGGTTTAAATAGGAGTTCACATTTTTTAAAAGTCTTCATTATAGGACAGCTGGGTGGGATTCAGTGGATTGAGAGCCAGGAGGTCCTGGGTTCAAATCTTGCCCCAGACATTTCCTCACTGTGTGACCCTGGGCAAGTCACTGAACCCCCATTGTCTAGCCCTTACCACTCTTCTGCCTTAGAATGAATACTTAGAATTGATTGTAAGATAAAAGGTAAATTTGTTGTTGTTGTTTTTGTCTTCATGATGAAGTCTTTTTTATAACAATAAAAAATACCAATGCATTCTTTCAAGTCTATCTTGGATTACTGGCCACAAATTATCAACGTAGTTTAAATCAGACAGCTTCTGAGACCACTGAAGTATCTCTATCTCTGTCCTAGGTCCTGTTCTCTCCTCCCTCTCTACTGGTTTACTTGGTGATTCACTCATCATCTCTGTACTCATGATTCTCTCATCTTCCTGTCCAGCCCTGATGTCTCTGCTGCCCCCCAGCCGCACAGCTCCAAATGCCTCTTTGACATCTCAGATTAGAAGTGCTGGAGACATCTTAAACTCAACAGGAGCATAGCTGTACTCATTCTTTTCCCCCCGCCTGAAGCCCTTACCTCTAACTTCCCTCTTTTCTCAAAGGGTACCATCATCCTTCCTTCCCACTTGGCTCACATTGTAGATGTTCTCCTTGATGGCTCTGTCTCTCTCAATCCCCTACTGCCACATCCTGCCATGGATCCCTTTTCAGCATCTCTTCCCTGCTCTCACATTGCCACCATCCTGGTCACCTCATGCCCATTACCTCCTAAATCCCCCTTTCTTTGAAAAGCCTTTGTGAATCCTCCTTAATGTCAATCAATACTTTCTCTCTATTGATTATATCCAATTTATCCAATTATTTTTTTTGTTCGCATATAATATTTTGCATGTTGTCTTCCCCATTCGATTATAAGCTCTTTGAGAGTAGAGATTTTCTCTGGCCTTTCTCTGTACCCCCCAAAACTTAGCAGAGTGTCTGGTACAAAGTAGGCACTTAATAACTGTTTATTGAATGTCTGATTTCTTGAATAAACTTCTTAACCCTTAATTATGAGAACAGTGGTTAAAGGTCATGCTGTAGAGTTCTATTTCCATTTAGGATTTGATTTTCTGTTAATTCCAGGACAATTTTGCTTCTCATTATGTCAATATATTTGCCAGAATTAATCATCCCCTCAACTGGGATGAGTCTACCTGGATCACTGGAACTGAAAAGTCCTCCAAATATTTTAGTAGAATGTTTAATATTACATTTGGGTGGATAAAGATGTGCAGATCTTACAGGCTCACTTAGAATTCTTCTGATAACAGTTCCAGCCTAACCTTGAATGAAAAAGTGAGTATTAGGAATAAAAATTAACCTTTTCCAATCTTGACTACTCCAGCCTTTGTGCTTTCCTTACCCATGACGACTGTTTTTTTTTTCTTCATAGCATGTGTTAGTGGCTATTTTGTGTTTTTAACTATTTTTCCTCATTGTTCATCCAGTTTCAAGATGCACCACAGTATGGAGGACTTACTTTCACCTCCTCTGACTGCTAGGTCTTATGAAGTTCTGTGTTCATTTTTTGGAAGATTGGTTCATTAGGTTGTTTTATACCAATAGTTCATTGATTCCTATTCTTTGGTTGGTTACTTATTTTCTACCACACATTCTTTTATGTTTTTCTCCAAGCCAACGGCTATTACAATATCTCTAATTTTCAATGAAATGTACTCTTTAAAAACTACAACTTCTGTGCCTTTCCTTTGAATAATATTTACTCTTTAAAACAACAAAATTAAAAATATAACAGAATTATGCAATATTTATATCTGTCAGGAAATACAACACTGAATTGACGGCGAACAAACTAAAAGTGAGGAAACCAGCCCAATCTGGTTTGCTTTGGTCAAGGTCAGACTTTTCAGTCAGCCTGATTTCAGGAGAAAAGCATACTCAGGACCACTGTCACATGCATAACCATATCAAAGTTATTTCCTGCCCTAAGCAATTCAGACAACATGAGAGTATCTGAGACAGCATTTGAGTTCAAGTCGTCAAGTCTTCCTTTCACCAAGTCTAGGAGTCTATATGTTATGCCACCTATTACATCCTCAGGTACCACTGAATAAGGGTAGAAAGGGCATCATGGTCTCAACCCAGACTTCTTTGTTCCACACTGTATTTTCTAATCCCTTCAAGAATTAATCTGGTAGCAAAACTTGTGATTAGGTTCAAAGGAGCAATAAAGTCTAGAAGAGAGAACACAGGGTAGGGTTTGGGGGTATAAGGAACCAGGGGCAGTCCCAATAACTCATGGGGGTATTGCCTGAGATTTGAGAAAGTCAATCTAATATGCCCATCATCTCTCCCCGTCTTCCTGAGCTTTCCCTCATAGATTCACTTCTTCCCAACTCATTGCAACAAACATTCTTTTCTGATACATTAAACCATTTAATGGAAGCATGCTGCTGTCAAAATTAAAGGGTACAAGCCCCCTTTTTTGTTAACAACTGATACTCTTTGTAGCGGGAAGAGAAGAAATTTATTTTGAAATTTAGTGGGGTTATTTGGGATATATTCATTTTACAAAATGAGAATTGTAAATTGGAAAAATATGAGAGAGTAATTTTGACACAAAAAAGTTAGAGGAAGTTATTTCATAGCATATATCCTCATTTATTATCAGAGAACTCTCAAAAAATCAGAAATTCTATTTACTGATTATGAACAAACTTTAAAAAAAAACCTACAAACCCACAATTGTCCTGGGTGCAGAAGGAGCTGCAAAAATAAACAAGACATAATGAATGCAAATCTAGTAAGGGAGTAAAGACATGCACAGACAACTATTAGACAAATAAAATTATCCATGCATAGGATATACCCAAGTAAAATGGTGAGCCAGTTTGGAGGAAAAAAAGAGGAATTTTCACGTGTGTTGGGGGTAGAGGAAAGAGTCCCATGTTATAAAGGTAATAACATTCAGAACCACAGTATTTTTGAGTTAGAAGGGATGAGATGTTACATTTCATGGAATATAGAGGTGAAAGAAAAACTGGAGATCATCTTATCCAACCATTTATTTTGCCAGATAAGCAAGATCTTTAAAAATGGACAGTATTTAATAGGAGTAGGTTAGAGGAGAGGAAAGTACAGGCAAAAGCAAACAGACTATAAAGTTCAAGGGATATTTGCGAGTCAAATTTGTCTGAAATGTAGATTGATTTTGACATGGCACAAGTTATGGCTGGAAATTAGGACTATGTCACTGTGGAGGGCCATTTGGGGTTTCTTTTGGGGATCAAGTCAGTCAATAAGCTTTTTTTAAAGCATTTACTACAGGGAACACTACAGATGATTTAGGAGCAGCAGAGAGATGAGATGGTCACATCAATGTGGTCAAATGTAGAAGCAAATGTTTAAAGAGCAAAGCACTTAGAAATAATGAACCCACAGCACATATTAAAATTCCACATGTATTAAGCTTGGCATAATCCAAAGCAAGACACCTTTGGGGAAGTACTTGGTGTGGAACTAAGCCTTGGCTTTAGAGGTAGAAAAGCTGGATTTGAATCTTGGTTTAGCCACATATCTGACCTTTGAAAGGTGTCTTCATATTTTAATGACTCGGTTTCCTTCTCTGTAAAATGAGAGGATGAGAATAGATGACTTCTAAAGTGCCTTCCAGTTCCAAGATTAAAGAAACTTGCATCAACTTAAATGTTTAAAACCAAATATCAATCCAGTCTATGAAAACCCTAGATTCATGGGTTCATAAATTTGGACCTTCAAAGGACCTCGGAGGACATTTAGTCCAAACTCCTCATTGTGCAGATAAGAAAATCAAGGTCTAGAGAGGGTGAGTGAGCTATCCAAGGTCACATAGAAATGACTGGGCTAGAATTCCAAACCAGAACTTCCAAATCCAGTGCCTTCTTTTGCCCCAACAAGTTCCTATGAAGTTTCTAGCTTTGGACCATGCCCAATTCTCAATGACTGGCTACAGGATCTCACTTGATTCATTCTCTTATTCCCCCAAAAGAAAATTATCTGAGACTTTTCTTTATAGACTCTGACAAGGCCAACTGAACTAAATATAGGCTCTTCTCTCCCAACTTGAAATGTTTTTATTCCACTTACTTAAAAAGATACATAACAAATATCTCCCCAAATTGAGCCTGGTATTAGTGTCTAGAAATGTTGCTCCCACCAGTGAAATGTCCCCATCATTTATTCCTTTCAAAATGTTTTTACAGTTGCTGCCAATGCTGACAGTGACAATAAGTAAATCTTCCAAACCACCATGGCAAATAGAGTATCCATCCCTGGGGGCCTGCTCTATGGATACCCTGGAGCCAAATGGGGGTCTATTTGCTCAGGAGACAACCTCTTTAAGAAGTGCTGGCATCCAATTGCCCTCAAAGGCTTGTGAGACTAGATCATTTGCCCCTACAGTTCTCTCTACCTTTGTTCTGGTGTATCCCCAGAATAGAATTCCTAGTGTGTTCATTAGTGCCACTTGAAAACAGTAGAAATCCCAGGTCAAACCCTATCCTCTCATTCCAGACCACATTAAAGTCTTATTATCTAAGGTTCTTTCCAGTTCTGAATCCTAGTCATCAAAAACTTTGCTTACTCAAAGTGCTGCAAAGTCATTGATCTCATCATCAAAACTAATGGGGTTTGTCACACTCTTTAATTTAGGGATCTCCCTGCTAGGGCTATATCCTAAGGATATTTTCAAAAGAGGGAAAATGACTCATGTATACAAAAATATTCATAGGAGCCTTATTTATAACAGTAAAAACCTGGAAACAACCCATATATCCAATGATTGAGGGATGGCTAGAAAAATAATGGTATGTTAATGTAATTCAATACAATAGTGACATAAAAATGACTAAATGCAAGGCTAAAAGGAGAGGTGGAAAGACATATAGGATATGATGTTGAATGAGGTGAATAGAATTCTAGCAGCACACACACATCAACTCTAACCATTGCTTCATGGCTCCCTTTATCCTCCCTTTCTCTGGCCACCTACCTTTCCATTAGAATCTAAGCCCCTTGAGGGTGGGAACTATCTCCATTTTTCTGTTTGTCTCTCCCAGAACGTAATACAGTGCCTATCACATACTAAGTACTTAATAAATGATTTTCATTTATTCATTCATTCAACATGGTTAAGAAAATACACAAGGGTCACAAAAATTCACAAATATTGGAGCTAGTTAGTTGTTTGTTGTCTTATTTTGTTCAAATGAAGATCTCAGCTCAGAGGCAGTGTGATTAAGTTGAATTAAGTTGTGATTAAGGCAAAGTGATTAAGTGAAAGAGAACTGGGTTTAGAGTCAGGGAACCATAATTTGAATGCTAGCACTGCTTTTCCCTAATTATGTGATCTGTGCTTATCAGAGTGTCTCTGGACCTCTATTCTTCATCTCTAAATTTAGTCTTGGCAGTAAGATTAGCAAAATGGACCAAAAAGAAAAAAAAATGATCCATCTTGGAGGAGCTGTGGGAAAACTGACACATTAATGCACTCTTGGTGGATCTGTGAATTGGTCCAGCTACTCTGAAAATAATTTGGGACTATGCTCAGATAGTTACTAAATGGTGCATATCCTACTAGCTTATACTTCAAATAGATCAAAGAAAGAGGCAAAGTACTCACATATAGAAAATTAGTTATAGCAGCTCCTTTTGTAGTATAAAAGAACTAGAAACTAAGAAAGTGTTTCTCAGTTGGGGAAGTTGAACAAATTATTGCATATGAGTAATGGCATTCTATTCTTGTGCTATAAGAAGTTATGAAAGGGAGAGTTTCAGAGAAACCTGGAAAGATATGCATGAACTGATACAGAATGAAATGAGCAATTGATAAAGTAACACCATCATTCTAAAGACAAACAACTATGAAAGACTTAATATCCGATCAATGAATGACCAATCACAATTCCAGAAGATCAATAAGCTACCTTCTAACAGAGATAGTAAATTTAAGACACTGAGACGTGCATTTTTGGACACGGACAATGAAAAAATTGCTTTTGTTGATGCATATATTTGCTCTTCTCTTTTCCTTTTTGTTTTCCAGTGAAGGGGAGGAAATGTTATGGAGAGAAAATTGATTTCTCTTACTTGAAAAAAATTTAATTAAAAAAATTAAGGGAATGGGCTCAATGATTTCTATGATTCGTTCCAGTTTTAACTCAATGATTCCTTTTTTTATTATTATTTAAGGCAAGGATACATAGTTTGGATATGCCCAGGATCACACTAGTGGTAAGAAGCAAACCCAGATGCTCTGATTTAGGGAAACAAGATGAGACTTGGACATTGTTTCCACTCAACACTAAGAAATTATTCTCCCATATATCTTGCTTGACTCTAGGTGTATCCCTTACTGTTGGCAAAAAATTAAGTTTTAATTGAAAAATATGCAACATGTTTTATTTTGTTAATTTGTATTTGTTGAGAGCTGTTATTATGTGCACAATAATAGAAAAATTAATGAGATTTGCATTTTTGTATTCAATAGAAAGCACATTTTATTTGCCAGTTGATTCCATGCCATAGTTGACCTAAAACAATTCCAAATTGTTTTCAGTCCATAGCAAAGGATAATTTCCTAAAGCTTTCTCATGGGCTCATTCATATTGGGCAACATTCAACCAAGTGAATTTTCAATAAAGTCTGTTTTCCTTCATGGTTGTATGCCCCCAGTGTGTGATCCCATCTACTACTATAACACACTTTAATCTGCTTAACTGAAAAACAAAAACCTTTGTGCTCTCCCATCCCTATCTCAGCCAGTAGGATACAATGGACAAAGCAGTAGATTTGGATTTAGAGAACTTGGATTCAGATCCCAGCTTTGCCATTTCTGATTGGGGTAACCCTGGGAAAATCACTTCAATATCCTAAGTCTTCATTTTCTCATCTGTCAAATGGTCTTCTTTTTGTGTAATAGCCCACTTAAGCAGTCTAACAATGCTTATAGATTTCTTTCTAAAAAGGATGTTTTCAAAAGCATGAGATGATTAAGAAATCATGTATTGAAATATAGTTATCAAAGAGGCAGCTGCAATTCAGTGGATAGAGGACTAGATCTAGAGTCCAGAAGACCTTGGTTCAAATCCACTCTTAGACACTTCTTAGTTGTGTGACCCTGAGCAAGTCACTTAACCTAAAAGGATGCACAGGATCCACTGGAGAAAAAAAATGACCAACTATTCTAGTAGCCTTACCAAGAAAATCCTATGGATAGATGTGGTAGATGGGGTCACGAAGAGCTGAGCATGATTGAACAAGAATATAGTAATCAAAAAATTTTAATATGTTAATGGGCCCCCAGCATAATAATCCCTGCCTTAAATGACCTCTAACAATCATTCCAGCTCCAAATCAGTGCTCCTACCAGAGTAGTTCTGTAGCATCAAGATCATAGGATCATTGATTTAGAGGTGGAAGAGACCTTAAAGGCCACCAAGTCTAATCTTCTCATTTTACATATGAGGAAACTGAAGCCTAGAGGTTAAGTGACTTGTCCAAAGTCACGCAGTGACTAAGTATGCAAGGTGGATTTTGATTCCAGGTCTAGTCATAATGGGCTATTGAAAAATAATAATGACAAAGATGAGCATAATCTCAAACATGCCAAAAAAGATAAGGTGGAGAAACATTAAGAGAGACCAAATTGGTTACATCTGAAGTTCCAAAGAATTCAAGAACTGTCTAAGAGCAGGAGTGTGGGGCAGAGATAGGCAGATGAATTTATTCCTTGGCTTCTTCAAAATCAGTAAGAGGGTCACTAGCCTGTTGCTAGAAGCCCAAATACATAGGAAGCTTCCCTCTAGTTCTTGCCTGCAGACTTTCAGACCATTGGGCAGTCAATAAATATTGATTAGGCACCTACTATGTTCCAGGCACAGTGCTAAGCACAGGAAAGCCTAGTTTTCAGCACCAGACTATACTGTGAGTTGCCTGATATGTTAGGCACAGAGAATACCAAAGATCTGGATGATGATGACTGAGTCACAAGATCTGAAGCATCAGCATCCTTAAAGATGTCTATGGAACATTTCCTCCTTTTCTCCGTGTCCCTGAGTCCAACATTGGCAGACTCAAGAGACCATAAGACTTTCATGCTTCATGGTGACCAGAGTAAACTGCCAGTCCTCTTTCTTTTCCCAATGTTGTCTCGAGATCTTCAGTCACTAGACAGCATAACATCTGTGCTGTCAAGACCTTTCATTACTGCCCCCAAACCTGGATAACCAGAGGAATTCAAACATTTATTATACCAAGAAGGGCAATGCTCAACAAGCCCCCCAAGAATCTAGACCACTCTTTGCACTCTACTACACTAACATTGATGGAAGATTCTAGACTTAGAAATGCATGGAGCAAAGTCTAGTTCTGTTAGACTCTTTTTTTTTTATTTAAGAGAAAACTAAAGACCAGAGAGCATAAATGACCTTCTTCAAGGCCAAATGGAAGTGACTCTGCAGGAATATGTGCACAGGTCATCTGATGCCAAATCTAGAACTCTCCACTGGACACTCAGCTCAATTTTCATAATTCCATGTCTGTATAGATTGTATACTAACCCAGATAGATAGATAGATAGACAGACAGACAGACAGACAGACAGACAGACAGATAGAGAGAGAGAGAGAGAGAGAGAGAGAGAGAGAGAGAGAGAGATGGATAGATAGACAGATAGATAGATAGACAGATAGATGGATAGATCTGGACCTGTGAATTATTTTTGTCACAAATAATTCCCTTTTTCCCTTTTACCCATCAGAGAGGAATTTACAATCTTTACAATCTTTGAAGTTAAGAGACTTGCTCAGAGTCACACAGCTACAACAACAACAATAACAATAGCCCTCATATAAGTATAGAACTTCACGCTTTGTCAAGTACTTTACAAATATTACCTCATTTGAACCTCATGATGATCCTTGGAGGAAGGTGCTATTATTGCTGTCATTTTACAAATGAAGAAACTAAAGCAGACAGAAGGTAAATGATTTGCCCAGCATCACACAGCGAGCAAGTGTCAGAAATTAGATCTGAACTCAGTTCTTGTTGACTCTGTACCCAGATTTCTGTCCAACACACCAAGGCAATATCTAGCTACCTAGGAAAACATGATTGATTCTCAAGTCTCCTATGTCATACTGCTTTTATGGGTAAGGTCAAAGTTTTGGTCTTTGTATTCTATCACCTAACACTGTATCAGACATGTGGTAGGTATTAAATAAATGTTTGTTGACTGATTACCTTATCATAATAATAATAACTAAAATTTGCATGGTGCTTTAAGGTTTTTAAAGTGCTTTAATGGTACAAATACTTTAATCCTCACTACCACTCTGTGTGGTAGGTCTTATTATTATCCCCATTTTACAGATGAGAAATCTAAGGCTGAGGGAAGTCAAAATATTTGTGCAGGGTCAGAAAGTAGAGTTAGAGGAGAAGAGGGAAGGTAGTGGCTCAGTGGATTGAGAGCTGAGCCTAGAGATGGGAGGTCCTGGGTTCAAATTTGAACTCCAATACTTCCTAGCTGTGTGATCCTGGACAAGTCACTTAACCTGAATTGCCTAGCCCTTATCAGCCTCTGCCTGGGAACAAATACATAGTATTGACTCTAAGGTGGAAAGAAAGGGTTTTTTAAAATGAGTCAGAATAGGGACTTGATTCAAGGTCTTTCCAACTCCAAGTGCCACCCTCCAAGAGCCCACTATCTCTTTTTGATGGCTCTACAGAATATACATTTAATTTTTGACCTATAATCTTCTCCAAGGACAGCCAAACCATTCTTCTTTGGGCCAACCAAATGACTTGAAGCAAAGGCTACAAAGTCATCACACATTATGAATTAAAGCTTTAAGAATAAATAAAAGGGAAGAATTGCAGATTTCTTTTCATCACACTCTAAACATTACTTTGGAGAAATCAGCAACGGAAGCTTTGTCCTTGAATGGCCATAATTCAGGACTGTCGTCTCAGAGTCTTGGTGATAAAAGGGACACTTTTCCCCAAACCCCTTCTCCAAATAATAAACATTGATTTTTGACCAAGGCAAATCTGTTGTTCCAGATCATTAACTTTGGAAAATAAATCACTTCCTGGTGCAGTAAAACTGATTTCTGGAGATTTAAAGTTATAGAAGCTTGATACCAAAGGGTCCCTAGCTAGGAGGAAAATCATCTTTCAGCTCAGGCTGCCCAGGGGATGACAGAGCTGCACCCCCTCCCTTTCAAACCTCCCACAGGTGATTTTCCCCACTTCCATACATTCCATATTTCATTTCAAATGAAATCATGCACATCATCAAAATTATGGCTATTTCACTTTTCTTTTTCCCATTGCTTCTGAATTTTACCTTTCTTTCTAAAATGCAATCAACAGGGCTGAATATTCAGGGAGTTCAAAGTGAGGTTCTTGGCCCCAATCACTTGCTGGCATTATCACCAGTTACTTTTGGTCTGGATGTTGACCATCATTCTGGGAGCTTTTCTCCTTAAAGCCGAGAGAACAAGATGAACATCCAATTTGAAAAGACAAGAAAATGATGACTTGAGAGGTAGGAGTGGGGTGAAACAAAGGTCATGAAGATTATATTTAGAATCTTAGAATCTTTAAAAATTGCACTTATATATTATATATTGACTTTATATCAAATCTAGTGCAGATCCTGCATTATACAAGTACACAAACTGGGCAGTGTAGATCTTAGGTGGCATGCTCAAAGTCTCCTAATTAGTAAGTAGCAAATATTATTGGTATTCAAATTTGATCCTCTGACTCTAAACTGAGTTCTTTTTCTGCCACATCATAGAAAATTCACTGATCCTTTCAGAAGAAAAAAAATACTTCTTGGCACTTTTCTGTTGCTAATAGTTCTTAAGAATGTAATAAGAATCTCCCTGCCTTTCTCTCTAGATTGGAAGAGTGGAATATTCCCATGTCCCCATGCCAACTCTGAGGATGGTTGTGTCCTGAGAGCCTGGGAAGAAGTCATAAGGCAAGAAATCATCAGGTCCCTTTCCAATAGCAATGGAAATGTTGATTTCATTACTGTTCTTTGAGCAGAAGGTGCAAAGCAGAAAGGGTTCATGTCTGGAAGAAGAGCACAGGGCATGATGCCCAGAATGGCTAAGCTCTGGTGTCCTGATAAATGGTTTCATGGAATGAAATATGGTCTGGAAGACAGAGAGGGTCATCTAACTCATCCTTCACTAAGGCAGCTCAACCCCAAGAGAAGTCCCAACACAGTTTAAGATTTCACCGAACTGGCTTACCTTGGTGGGGCAGCGGCGGAAGGGGAGGGGGGTGTCTGGACACTCATTGAAGCTGATCTTTTCTTTTTTATGGCTTTCAAAACTCCCCCAATTATTTGAGGCACTCTCCTCCTGGTCCTTGAGGCAGCCTAGTTTTCTAAGTTAGAGATTCACTGTCTTTGATACCTTATTGGCTTTTCCTCTTCTTGTACAACCTCTGTAACTTAGAGGGTGGTTGTAACATGAGCTGCCCTCTTCCTTCATTCTACCCTACCATTACACCCGTTAGCTAGGAAGATTATTATTTTCTAGAGTTTATTCATAATGGAAAATAGGCTATTAAAAACTCAGAAATAATATGTAAGGAAAAGTTCATTAGAAATAGGAATAAAATCAAATTAGCACTAGAGAGTACTTAGACACTATATTATCTAGTAGTTTGACAGGCTTGGCATACCCTTCAGGATGCCCCTCTTGACCTAGAGTGTCTGCCCCCAAATGGCTGTTCCAAGGTTTTCCCACCTTGATATTCTGGGGTGGCTTCATTTGCCCTTATAATGCCAAGGCTCCCTGTCCATCAATCAGAAAGTTTCTGATGACTAATGAACAGAGGTGTTTGGGACAGTGTTCCCACATTCCTAGCTAAGCAATCCCCTCTCACTCAACCAAGATACAAACAACAACAAAATACAAAACAGTTATTTGCCCCTCCAACAATCCTATAGTTTCATGTTCCCCCAAAATGCAAAACAACAAAGGTGTCTATACTCATTATTTCTTCACTATTCACTTTTCAACCCCTCAGAACCTGGCGTCCTTACCCTTCACTCAGAACTGTCTTGAGCCTGATCTCTTCAAAGTCATCTGTGATCTCTTTATTGCTAAATCCCATAGCCTTTTCCCAGTCCCTATCCTCTTGGACTTCTCTGAAATATTTGACACTATTGCTCATCCTTTTGTATACAATCTGTTCCTTTCTCTTTCTCTGTCTGTCTCCTATGCAGAATTATCTTCTATGTCCTTCCCCTTATAAATGAGTGTTCTCCAATTCCCAAAATGTTTTCTCTGTCTCTGCCTCTCTCTCTCTCTCTCTCTCTCTCTCTCTCTCTCTCTCTCTCTCTCTCTCTCTCTCTGTCTGTCTCTCTGTCTCTGTCTCTCTCTCTCTGTCTCTCTGTCTCTGTCTCTGTCTCTCTCTTTCTCTCTCTCTCTCTCTGTCTCTCTCTGTCTCTCTCTCTGTCTCTCTGTCTCTCTCTCTCTCTCTCTCTCTCTCTCTCTCTCTCTCTCTCTCTCTCTCTCTCTCTCTTTCTGTCTGTCTGTCTCTCCCAACTCCCACTCTATCCCCACCCTCATCTCTCTCTTGAGCTCTAATTTTTCATTCCCCACTGTCTGGTGAACTCCTGGGATGTCCCATAAGTATCTCAAACTCAGTATGTCCAAATCCCTTCCCAACCCATTTTTCCAATGTAATTATATTAATCACATATGCCCGCACACACACACACACACACACACACACACACACACACACACACACCCCATTCCAGTCAAATCATCCTGATCACCATTCCCCATATACACTATTCCATCTCCTATTTCCACTTCTGCTTCCTGCTCTCTCTTCTTACCTCCTTTTGAAATTCTTTTGCTTCTTGAAATTCTTCTGCTCCCTTCAAGGCTCCACTCAAATGTTCCCTCCTATAAGAGGCATTTCCTGACTCCTCTCATTATTTCTGCTCCCTCCAAAAACTGTTTTGCATCTATCTTGTATTTCTTTATTTGTGAACATATTGTATATGTCCCACTCCAAGGTCTGATTAGAAAGGAAACTTCTCAAGGACAAAGACAGCTTCCCTTCTGTACTGATATCCAACACTTAGCACAATGTGTGGCAAATAGTAGCTCTTTAATAAGAGCTAAATGATTGGTTAATTGATGATATAAGCATTCGATGCAGCTTTATTTGCTGCTTTGTGAGTAGCTCACTGACAAGGTCAGTATGCATGTCAAAACCCATCTCAATCCTATGGTTTCTTGGGAAATGTTAGAGATGGGAAATGGTATGGCAAGCACAAGACGCCCCTCTCATAAATGTATATAGGTTCCCTATGTTCTCCTTTATTCATAATCTAGCCATGACTCAAACCCCAGCCACTAAGAGTCTTTTTCTTTTCAAAGTTAGAGTAATTAATTAGCATATGCACCTGCCTTTTGGTGTGGGAATTTCCCTTGTTGTAAAGCTGTCATAAAGCTTCTACCTATCCCCCACCACCCCCTTAATACACCATCAGTGATCCTTTTCTCTTTTCCTTCTAAAGCCTTTTGACCCACTTATTATTATAGCCCCTTGGAATACCCCCTCCCATATGTGAGTACCCACCAAGGCAACTCAAGATTAAAGGTATTCTATGAATCAGTGCATCCTTTCAAAAGTGTAGCTCAAACCGAAGATAAAGTTCAAAACCCTCCACCAATAAGTTAATTTTGCTAGTCAGGGAGACATTATATTAACTCAAAACAAAATATATTTCATCAAATCACATACCAAATAAAAGAAAAAAGAAAAAATCCCCCTCTACACATATGGGATTTGCTCTCCTGCAGGTCACCTTGTGGGGCAAAAAGCATACATAGAGAATACTCAGGATTTGGGGACATTCAAAGAAGTCACCCATATGAGACCCAAAAATAGGGAACCTAAATAGCCAGAGCATAGGCAAGGGCAGAGTCACTCACACCTTCAATATGGTGAGACAGGCAATATCCTCTGAAGCTCCTCTCTCACATCTGCTCTCTGCTGTGCTCTGGTGAGCATTAGATTTCTGCTCCTCATTGGACATCTCAGATGGGTATCTGTTCTGATCCTGTAAGAATATTGAGCTGCTCTCTGTTTCCATCTGCTGGGCTTCACATCTTCAGAGAAAGGCTCTTGGCTCCTATCTGCTAGAGTACAATAATTAGGAATCCTTTCCCTGACCAAAGCAAGTCAGCTATACTGTAATATTTAGCAGCATTTGCTACACATTGTGCTGTCCTCAAGACATTTCCATTCTACTTGGAGATGGAGTGGTATATCTACAATATGTTCACAAGTAAATAAATACAAGATAGTTGCCTGAAACATCATAAGAACTTAAAAAAAGCTTACCATTGGATTTATTAGATTATTAGCATAGCATGGGCTTCTCTAGGAATATTTTAAGCAGGCCTAATTTGCTTAGCATGGAATCCACTACATCCCCTACCACCTCTGTCTTTACAACTAGCAAGACGGAGGCATTCACTTCCTTTATCCTGGCCACCTTTCACCCATCTTTCCACTGATCTCTTATTTGCTGGACCCATTTTGGATGCCAATAACAGAACTGGTGAGAGACTTCCCCAGCTCCCTCTCTTTTACCACTCCTTCCCCACTTCCAAGAAAAAATGGATATGGAGATTTTTGTTTCTGTTCTGTGTTGTTTGTCCCCAGTTTTAGATGCTGGAAGTCAATCTCAATTCAAAATATGGTGATCTTGAAATTAGGATTATAGTCAGACTAGTACCACAACCAGTCTGACATAGAAGCCAGAATTTCAGAAACTCAAGCCCAAGGTGGTTTTTGGTCTTGAAACTAGGGCTATGCTCTAGGGGCACTGAGCTAAGCTATAAACTGAATCCCTTCCCTTTCCAGAGCCTGAGGTGGCATGAGGAGAAAGAGATTCTGCCTCCCATATGTGTGATGATTGTATAACTGGAAATTTTGCATCCTTTGGACTTCATCTCTCAGAATTCTTCCCCCATCCCAAAAATCCTTTTCCCTTTCTGTTTGCATGCATTCTTTACATTACGGTTTTTAAGCTGTGGGTAACGCCTCCCTCAGTCTCTTTTTCATGCATGAGGCTGATGAACCCTCTCTGTTTCTCCAGCCTTTTATTTTCCTTTGCTTCAAGTTTATGATTAATAAATCTTATAAACATATTACTTGGACTATGAGATATATTTTTTTAATTTACATTATACCTATTAAAGTAAATATCCCCATATTAAAGATCCTGTGTTACCATAAGATTAGAATGTGAGCTTCTTGAGGGTAGGGATTGTCTTTCGCCTTTCCTTTAATTCCTAGCACTTAGCATAGTGCCTGGCATATAGTAAACCCTCCATAGATGCTTGTCAACTGAATGACTAGAACATAATTGAAACGAGTTACCACACTAAGCTTAAGGACAACGAACAAAAATAAACAAAGATCCCAGAGTAAGACTGCTTCTCTTTTTTTACTCTCTGGGTCTCATGATAATTCTAAAAATACGAGGTTACAGACAACTATTTAACTTGAAACTAAAAATTCTTCATAATTTCCATTTGACCTTGTGGGGGCCCTACATCCCCAAAACCCAAAATGGGTTTCTGCCAGAACAAAAATGAACAGGGGCTATAAAGTCTACTTACTTCTATTCCAAGATCTCTAATTGACATGCAAATGAAGTTGTGCCAGAAGAAAAGCTAAGCAAAGAAAGCAAGGTATTTTTCCTAAATCCTCAGAGTTCTGCCTTTATGATTCCCCTTTACCATCAAAAAGTCCTTGACTTTTGTACTATATGGTGGCCAAGCCAAATGTTTGCCTCTTGGCCAATAGATAGTCAAATTTTGTTCCTCTAAAGATTTAGTTCTTTTGCCCCCCCCAAAAAAATGGGGATTTCTGCTGAGCAGGAGCCATTAATTACTTATGTAATAGTCTAAGAGACAAAATAAAGATAGAGTTTCATGTCCACATAGTTAACTTATATTACTTAACTATGTGATTCTTTTTCTTTTTTCCATTTAACATGTTTGTTTATTGGAAAAAGTGGGCTGAGGAGGGGTCACTAGATTCACCACAGAGCAACAACAGCACTCCAGTTAGGAGTGATGGGAAGGCCAGCACAAAGCTCTGGAATCTCAGCCTCTCCCTGGACTGTGAAAAATGGCTTGGAATGTCAGGGCATACCTAGATGGAAGGCCTTGACTTAGTAGGCATGGTGAAAGAGGGACTCTCTGGCTGCAGCTCCTGACTTTCCAGATGGAGTATACTTGCCTTGAGCAGCCCAGTTATTAGCCATGGCCCCCTTAGTATATTCCTCTTAGGCAGCCTGGACATTTTCCTTCTTTCCATCCCAAGTCATAAGGGCAGATGCCTTCAGGGCTCAGCCATAAGAAAAGGTCAGCGTGGCTTCAGCAAGGGCAGGTTCTGGTGCTGATGCCATGGAGGTTGATGGAGGCATCCTCCTCACTCTGACCTCCAGACAGGAAGGTGATACCAGTGGCTGCAGGAGGCATAGTCCAGTGAAGAGCAGTTATAGTTGCCTTTGCAATCTCCTCATTCAAATATTTCTGGGTACAAGCATGGCCAAGAGTGACCATGTTGGGCTTCAGCAAGGTCCCCTCCAGATAGATATGGTGGTCATTCAGAGCTTTGTAGACAGTAGCCAAAACCTTCTCAGTGATCTACTGGCAACACTTCAGATCATGTTCTCCATCAAGGAGGATCTCTGGCTCCACAATGGGGACAAGGTCATTCTGCTGGTAAGTTGGGCCAGAACATTGGCATTCTCCATGATGGCAAGTGGAGAAGGTGTCTTTTCCCCAATCTTCAGGACATAACGCCACTTGGCAAAGTCAGCCCCATCTTTCTTATACTGGGCACAGTGCTCAGCTAGCCCATCCAGACCTTGGGTGGTAGTCTCCCCATTGGCCTCTGCCAGCGGCATGACACCTTTGTCCACCTTGATGGCCACATCACCACCCTTGGTCTTTATGACTTTGGAAAAGGGATGACCATCATCCACTTTCTGGTAGATCATCTTATGGAAAAGGATGACACCTCCAATGCAGTTGTTCACTCGATCATCTACTGTCAGAGGTAACCGTCTATAAAGGCAGAGATTTTCTTCTGTGTTCTCAGTTCCAATGGATTGCAGCCACTTTGCAATGCTGCCTGTGGATTCATCCTGGGTCAGGATTCCCTTGCCTGGAGCAAAAATTTGGTGAGCTATATCAGAGAGCTCTTTCTTTTGCTTTGGTGACAACGCTGTGAATTGGCAAAGCGTGCTTTTTCTTTGGTTGTACTGGTAGCTTTTGGTCTCAGAGGTGGACTGCCAGCCTTAATAGTGAGCTTATCATCAGGAAGACCACTTATGGCATGAAGCTGAACTTCTGCCTATCTATATGATTCTTAATATTAAACTTATGTACATAAGGCAGAACTCAGATAATCAACACACACTCTCTGCTCATCTCTTGTCCTCTGATGATCTCCTTTATATTGAATTCTTTGGCCTACATATTGTTTAGCCAGTGAAGTTTCAGATTCTACTCTCTCTAAAGCCTTATATATTCTAAAGGTTTTTATTACATCATAACAAGATATACTGTTAAAAAATTAAAATTATTCAAACATGTCATACCCAAAATTCACAAAAAGTAAACCCCATCCTTATGCATATAAAAGCGAGAGTGCTTGATTTGGAATCAAAGAAATTGACTTCAAATGCCAGCTCTGCTATTTACAAGTCATTTCATACCCCTGAGCCTCAGTTTCTTCATCCGTCAATTAGTGAGATTGGACTAAATGACCTTATCCTACTCTGTATCTATGTATCAGATCTGATCTCCAAATGGCAAAAGAAGCTGCATTAAAGGTTCTGTATCCCTTGACCCAAAAGACAACCTTGGTGACATTGATATTTATCTCCTCCTTTTCATTCACATTCACACTTGGATTCATTTGTTATGGTAAAAATGTAGATCCATCAAATATCAGAATCAATGATTTTACACCAGTTGTTTCCAGATATTCCAGACTACAAGTTCATTTCACTAAGGTTTTGGTCCCCTGATATATTTTTTGAGCACTTGTATTTAAGTCAGCTTTTTAAAAGACTTAGTCAATATGTCTCCAGTGCTTCTCATAAATAAATGGTAGTTTCCTTGCTAAGTTTCACCTTTGATGACTTTGAATTGGAGAATGGGCCATGGCCATAAAATTCACATTCTGGGAACTACAAGGTTCTCAGGATTGTTAAAAAGGAAAAGTCAAAGATGTCCTTTACTACCATTATCTACTCAGACTCTAAATTGGATAAAGATGCGAAGGTGTGACAAAGGAAAGACTTTCCTAGTCTAATGATTCACATATGAAACTATGCAATCATTATGAAATACTGCATATATCCAACAAAATCAGTCCAAATTGTTTTGTGTAATGCTTCTCTTAATGCCACTATACTAATTATCCATCAAGGGAGCATTCTCTTGAATCTACCAGGCCAAAAATGATTTCAGTTGCTTTCCCATAGATGCATGGTACAGCCTATTTCCAAGGCTGAAATATCTCCATTGGCTACCAAAAAGGACTCATACTATAAGGGACTAAACTATTCCCTGGATTTAAGCAGTTTGAACTGACCAGATTCAAAATTATCTTGGAATACAATGGAAGATTGCTATCAAAACTATCAAAATGTTTATCAAAATTTGATAAACTATCTAAATTCTTTAATTTATATCTCTAAAACTCTGGCTCAATGTCTGGACTCCCTTTCCAAAATCCCCACATTTGTAGGTCTCAGATACTCAACATATTGTGGCCACATAGTTTATAAAACATTGAAAAAATGGTAGGAAAAGTTTAATGCTCTTACATCAAGCTATCTGACTTTATCTACTCCCCAAACCTCCTTCCTAACCCTCTCATTTTGACAGGCCCCAGTCCAAAGGCAGCTGGCAACCACTACAAACCTCAATTCAGAGGCAGCAGAGAGTAAAAGAAGCAAATAACCCTGAAAATTATTGTACGGATCTCATGCTTCTCTCAATCTAAAATTCTCATGGAGCAATCTGCTCCAAAGACTGTTCAAGATAATATAGTTTATCTATGATACACAACTTCTCTTTTCCACTGTGACAACTTCTCAAGCTTTAGGATTCCCATAAAAATTGTGCTATAGCAATAATCACTGCACACTGAGAACAACTAAACTTTTATCAAGATTCCTAGAAAATAGTTATCCCAACTACAGCTAAAAGACAGGCATGATCTTTGTCACTTGTAACTAATTCTAACAGGCACCCCTTGCTCATGCCTGCTCTGAGGGAAAGAACAGTCTCTTCTAGTTTGAACAGGATGCATTTAATATTTCTGCTTTTCTGCATTTCCTTGAGAGGCTTTTATGTCTTAATACATAGTCAATTTTTGTGAGGTGCCACGTTCATGTAAGAAAAAGTTATACTTCTTTTTATTCTCAATTCAAAATTCTCTAGAAGTATAACATATGTAACTTTTTCTAAAATTTTGTTTTTAATGTTTTCTTATTTATTTTATGGTTATATTTTTCTAGGTCTGAGAGGGATAAATTGAGTTCCCACGCCAGCATCCTTATACTATCTATTTCCTCCTATAATTCATTTAATTTTTCCTCAAGAATTTGGATGCTTTTTCATTTGATGTATATATGTTTAGTATTAATATTACTTCATTGTCTATGATGTCTTTTAGGCAAAATGTAGTTTACCTGATTATCCCTTTTAATCAGATATATTTTTGCTTTTGCTTCATTTAAGATCATGATTGCTAATTCTGCCTTTTTCTACAACAGCTAAAGCATAATTGATTCTGTTCTGGCCCCTTATTTTAACACTGAATGTGTCTTTCCATTTCAAAAGTGTCTCCAGCATAAGGTGGAATTCTAATCTAATACATTCTGTCATTCTCTTTCATTTTATAGGTTAGTTCATTCCATTCATACTGACAATTATTATTGCTAACTGTCTATTTCTAACTCTCTTCTATTTATCCTTCTATTTTTTACCCTGATCCCTCTTCAAAAATCTGTTTAGGTTTTATCAATACCACCCTTAATCTACTCTCTCTCTTAACACCCCTCATTTCTCTCAGTCCCTTCCCCTACCAATTCCCTGCTCTGAAGACTATTATGGTCTCTTCTAGTCCTCTATTCTCTTCTAATCTAGTCTATATACAACCGTGTGTGTGTGTGTGTGTGTGTGTGTGTGTGTGTGTAGTCTTCCCTACTTAACTGTTTCAGATGAGAGTAAGGCTCAAGCATTGTCCATGTCCCAACTCCACTTTCTCCTTCATGGTAAAATCTCTTCCTTTTTTTGCTCTTTTATGTGAGATTATTTTCCCCATTCTTCCTCTCCTTTCTCCCTTCTCCCAATGCATTCCTCTTTCTCACCCTTCTTTTTCTTTTTCAGATTATACCAACATAATGAGCTCACTCATAACCTTTGTCTAAGTTGAGTCTTTCTAGCTGCCCTAAAAATAAAGTTCTTAGGAGTTACATGTATTATTTCCCTATATAGGAATGTAAACAGTTTGTTCTTATTAAATCATTTATGATTTTTCATTCATGTTTATCTTTTAATGTTCTCCTGAGTCTAATGTTTGAATGTCATGTTTCCCATTCAGTTATAACCTCTTATCAGAAATGCTTGAAAGTTTTCTAGTTATTAACTATCAATTTTCTCTCTATAGGATTGTATTTTGATTTGCTGAGTAAGTTATTCCTGATTGTAATCCTGGCTCCTCTGCCTTCAAGAATATCATATCCCAACCCCCTACACATACATTCATTTTTAGTAATAGTTATTATATCTTGTGCAATCCTGACTATGACTCCATGGTATCTGAATTATGCCTTTCTGGCTACTCTCCTTGACCTGATAGCTCTGGAAATTAGCTAAAATATTCTTGAAAGTTCTTATTTTGGGAGCCCTTTTAGGAAGTGATCAGTGAGTTCTTTCAATTCCTGTTTTGCCCTCTAGTTCTGTGATGTCAGGGCAGTTTTCCTTTATAAGTTCTTTAATGTGATGTCAAGGTTCATTTTTTTCATCTAGGCTTTCAGCTAGTCCAATAATTCTTAAAATTTTTCTCTCCTTGATCTATTTTCCAAGTGGGTTGTTTTTCTGATGAAATATGTCACATTTTCTTCTTTTGTTTTTTCAGTCTTTTGACTTTATTTCATTCCCCCTTTTTTTTTTCCTTTTAAACCCCTACTTTACATCTTAGAATCAATATTAAGTATTGGTTCTAAGGCAGAAGAGCACTAAGGTCTAAGCAATGAGGGTGAAGTGACTTGTCCTGGGACATACAACCAGAAGGGTTCTGAAGACAGATTTGAACCCTGGACCTCCCATGACTAGACCTGGATCTCTATCCACTGAGCCACCTAACTGTCCCAGTTTTGTTTTTCCTTGATATCTCTTTCTGACTAGGTGTTTAGCTGCCTTGTTATCCCTATGCACTGGGCATACCTAAAGGGCATATCCACTGATGCTGCATAAGCCCACAATCAGTACCATTTCCATCACAATCTGAATGTTGTGCTCCTGATAAGTCCCCACCCCAATACCCCTATACCTCTCCTTCTGTCCATCTAAGCTGTCCTAGGCTGGATCAATGACTCATTTGAACTTTTTGTTGGCCTTTCTGCTCAGAATTTGATTCGGAACTTCCTGTGATCATTTTAAAGGAGAGGTCCTGGGGGAAACTTGGAAGTTATGACCCTTCACTCCACCATATTGACTCCATTCCATCCTTCTGGTTGTGTTATGTCCATGTCACTTAACTTGCAGTTCTTCACCTCTCCCAGAAGATGACACCAAATACCTTCTCATGTGGGCTTAGTCTGGTATTCATTAACAATCATGTTTAATTCAACAAACATTTTTAAGTGCCTACTATGTGCCAGGCTTTATGATAGGTTCTGGGGCCATAAAGCATAACAAATTCCCTATAAAGAAGCTTATATCCTTCTGGGTAGATGTAACAAAGCTACAGATAAACATATGTCAAGAGAGTGTGGTTTCAAGAGGTTTTAGGGTAAAGAGAATAATAACTGATGGCATCATGGATATTTTCAAGGAGAAAGTGGCACCTCAGTTGATCTTTGAAGGAAGAGAAGGATTCTGAAGAGCCAAGATGAGGATAGGGTATCGTCTAGGAATGGTGGATGGCTATGACTAATGGGAGGCAAAATGGGGTTTTTGTAGAACAATGCAGTTGGACTGTGATCAATTAGAAGGCTAGTGAAATAGTCTAGAGATAATAAAGGTCTAATCTTTGGCTGTGTGATTAAAAAGAAGAGGATGGAGGCACTGAAATTGTGTCCATGAAATATTAAATAGAACCATAGGTAATCCCTCCAGGATGTTGGGTGGATCTTCTATGAAAGATTTATAAAAAGACTTGGATGGGAATATCATAATTTGAGAGGCTGTAGATTGGAGAAGTTATATATGATCTCTTGCACAGAGGCTCTAATCTCTCTGACGAGGACACAGATCTATCAGAGTAAGAAATCTTTGAAACTGAAAACTTCAGCCCTTCAAAAATATATTTAATAAACTGGGGCAGCTAGGTGGCTCAGGGGTTTGAGAATCAGGCCTAGAGAGAAGGGTTTGGGGTTCAAATATGTCCTCAGACACTTCCTAGCCTTGTGATCCTGGGCAAGTCACTAAACCTCCATTACCATTACCTTCTCCCTTGGGACCAATATCCAGTATTGATTCTAAGAAGGAAAGTAAGGGTTTAAAAAACAGTAAATGATTTTCAGAGAATTTCATTGTGATAATATTTTAGGAGAGGTATATTTTTACAAATGGGGAATGGATTTTCATTCATTCAGCAAACATTAAGTGCTTACTATGTATGTTTGAAGCATTTCAGCTTCATGTCATCAAAGAAAGCAGAAATACATCTATGTGAGCAAGCATAAATGTCACAAATGCATTTGGAAAGAAAAATACCCAAATTAAAAGGCAAATTGATTTGAACAAAAAAATATATATAGTAACCTATGATAAGCAATCCTGTCTGAAAGAACAAATTGATAGAAAGCGAAGACTATCTCCTAACTCTGTTTTGATAAGTAGTCTCATCTCCTCTCCAAAACCTGCCCAACTCCTCTATTTATGTTGATGGTCTCACTATCCTTCTGGCCACCAAGGTTTGAAAGGTCTGAAACCCCAAAGTCATCCTGATCTGGTACAATGAGGGCTATTTTTGCAGGGAGAAGACCTGGATTCAGATCCCATTTCTGCTCCCTTGATTTATGTGTGACCTTTGGATAAATCCATTTCCTCTCCTTAGGTATCAGTTTTATCATCCACCAAATGAAAGGATTTGACTAGATGATCTTCAATAACCCTTCCATATCTAACCCTATGTCATTATCATCTGATTTTTCTCTCTCTCTCTCTCTCTCTGAGCATAGCATATAATCAATCAAGGGTTGTTATTTATCTATCTATAACATTCCCTTGTAGCTATCCCTTTCTTTCTGTCCAACAACCACCACCCTGGTTCAGATTGAAGTACTCCTTACATGGACTGTGGCAATAGTTTCTAACATCCCAGCCCTTCTATTCCCTAATTCCAATCTAGTTTTTATATAGTGACATCACATTCCTCAACCCCTTACTCCTATAGAACTTCTTTTCTAGAAAGGGAGGATGACAGGGTGAGTAGAGCACTGGACTTAGAAAGACCCTGAGTAATTAGAATTTTCTCCCCAGAACTCTCTTTCCCAGATTCCCATTTTCTTTCTCATGTTACATGCTAATGTAAGGAGGATATATTTTGATGTCACCCTGCCCCTCGCTTTCTCTTCTTCCCAGAACACAGCTATGGAGGTTGGGGGGGTGGGAGGAGTTTGGCAGGAAAGTTTATTATGTGATCATACCTAAGCTTTATACTTCTATTTTTTTCTTCTACTTCAAGTGATTACCAATAAAACTTATAAAATATAATACTTGGAGTTATTGGACATTAATTTAAATCTTACAACCCAGATTCAAATCCCATTCCCAGATACTCCCTAGTTGTATTATCTTCAGCAAATCATTTCCCCTCTTTGGTCCTTGCCTTTCATTTGCAAAATAGGTAGATTGAACTAGATTACCCTATAAATACCTTCAAGCTATAATTTTCCATGATTCTGACTTAGATTAAAATTACATAGAAACAAGAAATCCAGACAACTGACTCCTTTCTTCCTCACAGGGAAGTCGCCCTAACCTATATAAAATACATTTTTTCCAAGCACAGTCAGCCAAGGTCCCTTTGATTTATCACTGAATCTAAAGGAGCATAAATGAACATTTGGTTTCTAAGGAGCCACAGAATCTCAGAGTGAAAAGGGACCTCCATAACCATCTGGTTTGATCCATGAATGAGCAAGATTCTTCTCAACAACATTCCCATAAGTAGCCATCCAACTTTTGACAGAAGGAAGGGAGAACCTACAGGGAATTCATTACAGCTTAGGTACTTTGACAATGGGAAGGAACCTTGCTTTATACCCATTTAAATCTGTTTACTAAATAATGAATGAGTCAGAAAGATCTAAGTACCAATCCAGCCTCAGATACTTCTTGGCTGTTTAAGCCTAGGCAACCTACTTAACCTACCTAACATCAGTCTTAGTTTGCTTCTGAATAAAATGTGAATAAAAATAGCAACCACTTCACAGGGTTGTTGTGAGGATAAGATTACATACATGAAGTGCTTTGTAAACTTTAAGAAGATATATAAATGCTAGTTATTAAATCAGATGGAAAGGCCCAGAAGACATTAGGGTATAGCAGCATCCTGGTCTGGTCATGCATCTTCTTTAATGTCATTTCTATCGATAAATCCAAATCAATTTCTTAATGTTGAAATACTTGGACTTTGGGAATGAGAATTTTTTCCCAAGTCTTCATTAGCTCTGTCTATTGGGGAAGAGCAGGCTGCAGCACCTGCAGGAGAATGGCCTGGTCTTACCTCTATAAGGGCAGTAGCAGGGATGATGGTTCCCCTGGATGACAGCTGCTGAGGTAAGGCCAGAAGCAAGAGTAGTATGCTAGGGGTTAGGGGGAGGCAGGGGAACTATTGGTAGTGGTTGCTCGGTGGTTGTTGAGAGACACAGAAAAGGGTAGAAAATGGACAGATGGTTGACTGGGGCTTCCTTAAATAGAATTCCGCGAAGTTCTCTTCACCCTCCAATCAGAGAGAAAGGTCCCAGGTACAGATGGTACTGGTCAGCTGTGAGTTTCAGGGTTGAATTGATCTTGCAGAATGGTTACGGACCCTGATGGAGAAGGGAAAGGGAGTGCATCTCATTGTGAAAAGCAAAGCTTCTGACGCAGTATCACATATTATTCTTGGGGACAAGATTGAGAGACATGAATTAGATGAAAATATAATTAGATGGATTCAGTCTTGGTAGAATCAAAGACTGTTAACGTGTGAGTTGGTCTCAAGTAGAGAAAGTAGCCCAGGGATCTTTGCTAAGCCATGCAGGGGCTGTTTCACATTTATATTAGTGTCTTGGATAAAAGCACAGGTGGCATCCTCATCACATTTTCAGGGGACATAAAGTTAGACGTGACAGCTAACATACTGAATGACCGAGTTAGGATCCACTAAGATCTGGGCAGACTAGCACTGGGATGAATCTAAGTTTTAAAAATTCAGCAAGAATGAATATAAGGTCTCATATCTAGATACAAAAGTCAGCTTCACAAATATACAATTGGAAAAAAGAAAAAGAAAAAAACAAATATACAATTGGGGAGGCATGATTAGATTAAAACTGTTGTGAAAAAGTTCTGGGAATTTTAGTGGACTACAAACTTAATATGAGCCAGCAATATAATATGGCAGCCAAGAAAATCAAATGTAGTTTGGGGCTACATTAAGACAGGCATTGCTTCTGGGGAAAATCCCACCATAGTCTACTTTTACTGGGTCTCATTGGGAGCACTGGGTTTGTTTCTAGACTCCATGTTTGAAGGGCATTATTAAAAAGCTGGAGAGTAGCCAGGGGAGTGCAACCAGAATGGTGCAGGATATTAAGTCCATATTATATGAAGATTCCTTGAACAGGGAATCTTTACCAATCAGAAGAGAAGACCCAGGTGGGATGATTCCTATCTTTAGGATCTGGAGCTCTTTCATTTGTTTCTTCAACACATGAGAGAAGAACCAAAAGCAATGGGAGCAAGTTACAAAGAGGCCAATTTAGACTTAATGTCTGGAAAGAATTCATAACGATTAGAGCTAACCACAGGTAGAATGGGCTACCTGGAGATGGAATCAGATCACTTCCTTGGTGATCTGAAAGCAGAAACTGTATGACAGCTTGGGGATGTTATAGTGAGGATTCCTTTTGAGAATAGTTCAGATTATATGACTGCTACGGTCTCTTCTGACTTTCAAATTCTGTGAAAATTTTTTTCCTTAACTTTTGTTGGCTAGGAGCATTTATTGTTATGGTCCCTCATTGAAATGCCAGATGTATAGCCTTTATTGGATTTAATACCTGGGCTGTAAAATGCTTTTCCATTTATAAAATCATTTCTCTAATAATTTCATACCATCAAAATTAAATGGCCCCTCCAATTCAAATTAAGAAAAATGTCAGTTAACTTGAAAAGTATAACGAATGTGGCTACTCATACTACCCAGCTGAGGCTAGAGGGGCAGAAAAGTAACCATTTAACTCCCATTGACTTTTCTTGGCATTTAAATCATCAGCACAAGAATGTTTCAGGACACGGTTGGGGAAAGCACACTAAAAGACTGTAGAGTAAAAGGACACCATTAATAGCAAGAGTTTTCCCCTTCCCATTTGCAGCTACTCCTAACATATAGAGGCTTCCATCTTTCTTCGACCATTGAGAACATCACCAACACAAACATCTCCGCCACTTCATTAAGTGAGGGAGGATTCCATATAAAAGGAATATTTAAATTATCCTCTCCTTGATACTTTAGCTGGACTTAGACATATTCGCCAATTATGCCATCATTTGATACTATTGAAAAAGCCTGATTTCTTTATTGTGAAACTCAACGCAGGAATAGCATTTCCCTTGGGGTTTTTTTTTTCCACATTAGGATCTGCAAAACAGGCAAACTCTTTACATAGAAAGGAGCCAAAATCCTTACATGTTTGTGGACCCTTTATTTCAAATATATTGTCCTCATTTCTTTTCACTCTTTACTTTTCCTACTTTGTATATACATCACTCTTCATCCCACTATCCATTTCTTAAAAAAGGAGGGGGTGAGGGAGACCTGGTTAAGTCCTTGACATCTCTTTCCTGTTTTCCAATAGCTTGTATTTCCTGTGTTAAAATCTCCAAACTGTATGCTTAGCTTTCCAGAAAGCAAAACCTCCAGAACCAGCCTTCCAGCTTTCCCTTTAGGGTGGAAATCTTATGTTCCTCCCTCATTCTTAGGGGAATTTTGCAAGTCTCCCACATATTCAGTCTTCAAGGCTTTCACTGAGTCTTTGTAGCTCCCTCCTTCCATAGCAATTGTATCCCAAACAGCTGAGGTCTGCCAGATAAATCTCTGGCTAGAGAATGCACCTCTAGCTGGCTATTGCCTAAGGGGGTTAATGAGTTGTCATTCCAGCACCTTGGCTAATTCCTGGACCAGGACAATGGAGGAGATTCTAGTTAACAAAATAATATTTATCAAATGTAAGACTGCGCCACTGAGAAAACAGAACCTAGAATTTCTTGCTGAAGCCATGAATTCCAAAAAAGTATAAATGAAAGTCTGTGGAGCATTCAAGTATCAAGGTACTCTCCCAGGTCCTTAACCTCTGAGATTTAAAAAAAAAAAACAGTGCTCAGTGTTCAGAAAACACTCTTCAGCCTCTCTTCCCTTGTCAGCAGATAAATAGTTATCTCCACAGAACATCTACATCCATCTAGGAATCCATCAAAATGGATACATAGCCTGAATATTAATAATTATGCCATGAAAAAAAATAGAAGTAGAAGCAGATCATACACTTTTCACGGCAGGAGGTAGGAGACGAATTCTTAGCCAAATAAGCAATCAAGGCAATTATAAAGGATAAAATAGATAATTTTTATTACACGAAATTGAAAGTCTTTTGCATAAACAAAATAAATGTATATAGGATAAGAATGGAAGCAGTCAACTGGGAAAAATATTTCTAATAAGGGTTTGTTTACATATTCAAGATGTGTAGATAACTAACAAAAATATACAAGAACAAAAACCATTCCCTAATAATAGAGAGGGGTTCAACATTTATGAACAAGCAATTCACAAAAGAATTTTACATTTCTTACTTGAATTATGTTCCAAATATCTAATAACAGTTTTCTCTTCTCTAGAATGAACACTCTCATTCCCTCTACTGTTTCACATACAACATGTAGAGATCCATATGAATACAGCAGATTCCAAACTCTCTCCAGCTACTTTTTTTTTGTCATGAGATAAAGTATATTATATATCTTCTGTGTATATTTTATAATACTTTGGAAAAGTTATGAGAATTTTAGTCATCTGTTTTAATGAGAAGTGTGTTACTTATAAGAAATAATGGAAAGGTTGGAGCTACTAGATAAGAGTGCGAGGCCTGGAGTCAGATGGACCTGGGTCCAAATCTGACCTTAGACACTTCCTAGCTTGTGTGACCCTGGGCAACTCAGTTATCTCCAGCTGCCTAGCTCTTGCAGCTCTTCTGCTCTCTGACAGGAAGGAAGAGGGAGAAGGGCCAGCAAAGATGAGGAAGGGAAAGGGATGTTACTTGGCTTTACTTGCATCAAGGTACAAATTTGGAAATGTTTATAAAATTCTTGGGAAAGTTAAACTGATAAAAAAAATTTAAGTAATTCAAGTGAATTTCATCACACATATGTGAGACTATTTGGTTATATATAGAACAGACTTCTTATAAAGGCCATCTCAACTTTGAACAGTTAAGCATAACCTGGCTGGGGTCACTAAATTGGCACAAAGTACTCCAATGTGTGGCACCATAAATGGAAGATCCACCACTAGTTCTGAAAAAAATACACCTTGTCAGTCTGTGTTCCAACAATGGAGCACTTCTTGTCTTTGCTTGGAGCCTGGTGTGATGCAGCCCAGCCCATGTGAAGAGCTTTAAGCCTTTGCTTAAGCCTGTACTAGCTTTAAGAGAACAATCACAACGGTGTAGGCAACTCAAGAAACTGAACCCAGCCAAGTCCCAAGTCCATTGGCGATGTCTACCTGTAGGTGGTTCAATTATTCTGCTCTCTGTCTCCTCTTGGAGGATGGGCAGCTTGGGCTTTCATCATGGCCTCGCAGGCTGCCTTCCTTTGGTTGAAGGCAATTTTCTCATCCTCCAGCTGCTTCCTCTTCTCCTCCACCTTCTGCCTCTCTTCCTGGTAGATCCTCTTCAGGCATTCCAACCTCGCCTGCAACTCCCTCTCCATCTCCTTCACCTCCACCTCCTTCTGCTTCATTCGGTTCACTATCATCTGCTTCATCTCCCTCTCCTTCCTGCACAGCTCCTCCGCAAGCTGCTTCCTCATGGCCTCCACACATTCACTGCCCTGGGAAACAGAGGGTTTGTACTCCCGCAGAGAGGACTGGTAGCCCATCTCCTTCAGCCTGCAGCAGCGGTAGAGCTCGTAGTGACAGCGGTGGGTCTGCTCACGGAGGTCTTCCATGTTTACGCGGATCAGCATCTCACGGAGTTTCCCAAAGTCGCTGTGATCATCATCATCCACCTGCACGACGCCCCATGGGTATTCCCGGGCTCGCACCAGCTTGTTGTTCACACAAACCTCGTCCATGCTGCCCACCACCGCGAAAGGCAAGTGGGCGTTCATGGCGACATTGATCTGGGCCACGGCTTCGTCATCTGTGGGGAACTGATAGATGCGGACACCGTTTCTACCCAGATCGTTCTTGATCTTGTTCTTGAACTTGAGCAGCTCGCATTTGGTCAGGGTGTCGGCCTTGGCGATGATGGGGATGATGTTCACCTTGCTGTCTAGCCGCTTCAGAGTCACCAGGTCCAGGGACTTGAGAGAGTGCCCGGTGGGTGTGATGAAGTAGAGGCACACGTGCACACGTGTGTCCAGGTAATCGTAGAGGCAGCGCTGCACCTTGAGCTCCTCCTGCAGGTAGCTCTCGAACTGTGCATCCACGTAGTTCACGATGGGCTCCACATCCTTGTCCATTTGGTCCCCAAAGCCCTGGGCTTCCACGATGGTCAGCCGCAGGTGCACGTCACACTCGCACAGGTTGTAGCAGCACTGCCGGAGCCGCACGCACCTCTCAAAGTGGCTGCACTCCTGGGAGTCGAAGTCCGTGTTGAAGAGTGTGTTCATAAGCGTAGACTTGCCAATGCCTGTCTCACCCACGCACATGATGTTGAAGGTGAAGCCTTGGCACAACTGCCTGCACACCAGCTGCTCTGGGAGGCTGTCGAAGCCCACATGGCCACTTAGAGTGAGCAGGCGCACGCCACGGGAGTCCAGGTCCGCCATCGAACCACACTAGGATCTCTCTCCTTCAGAGCTAAAATGGCCGCTCTCTTCCCGGAAGCAAGGGCTGCAGTGGCCCCACCTCCAAAGCTGCACTATAGGCCCCTCCCCCAGATTAACAGGTCCCTCCCCAAGCCAATCACCTCAAAGGGGAAGGGCAGGCCCCCTCCCCCTTAGGTGCATTCTTCCCCTCCCAGGCCTCTCCTCTTCCCCAGGGCCCTCCTCCCAGTATGGAGGACAAAGACTAGGATTTTCCTGAGACTCCTTGCCCCACTTGCTCCCTTGCTCCCTGCCCTGGGCAAGATGGATTTTGTTGGGGGAGACACCAGGACTGGCTGCCAAAGACTTGACTTGGCTGAGTGGAAGGACTGGCTGGGGGGCACAAAGAGAGCCAGGCCTCCTCCTGACCGAGCCCCTGATCACAGGCACCCCGAGGCTCCTGAGGGTGGGAAGGGTGAGAAAGGTCTCCCCAACTCGAGCTGAGCCCAGCCCCTAAATGTAGTGCTTGTGGATCTTGCTGGCCTGACTTACTGCTGCTTGAGGTTTTCTTGGCAAAGATACCAGACTGGTTAACGCATTTTGCAGATGAGGAACTGAGGCAAACTGGATTAAGGGACTAGCTGGGATCACACAGCTAGGTAGTGTCTGAATTAGAATTTGAACCCAGGCCCCATGTTCTATCCACTGTGCGTGCCACTTAACTGCCCCAAACAGAGCTCTAGGAAATTATTTCCTGGAATTAGGAGAAAGGTAGGACTTTAAATTATATATATATATATATATATATATATATATATATATATATATATATATACACACACAAATAAATAAATATATTTATTATTCATTTATGTAGTATGTATATTATTTAAATAAATAAATTTATTTATATAATATTATTTATTATAATATTATTTTACACATTTATATATTATGCATATTATTTATATATGGGCTAAGCAATGGGGGTTAAGTGACTGAACCAGAGTCACACAGCTAGGAAGGGTTTAAGGTCAAATTTGAACCCAGGACCTTCCATCCCTAGGTCTGGGTCTCAATCCATTGAGACACCCAGTTGCCCCCAGAATATTAATTTTTCTCAAATCTCTGACCTTAACCACTGCATTCAGCACCATATGTCAGCAAATATCAAAAGATACCAGAGACCAAATAAGTAGCCAGCAAAGTGCAATAGAAATACCCAGAAAAGAGCAGGGCAGCGGAGACACCGACACAAAACATACAACTCGGCTTGTTCAGTGGCATCACGAAAGGCCATGAGTAGTTCTGTGACACTGGAGATGTGGATTTCCCTGATCACGCCTGTGTCCTCCATGTTTCCTACAGACAACTATGCATGTGCCTGACTACATATGTTCACCCTGTGTGTGTCCCTTTCCAAGTGTTATCTGAACAAATTCTCCCCATCTCTGCTATTTCTCATGCTGCTAATGTGGTAACCATTAGGAGAGTCCTCCTGTAGGTACAGAGAAAATAGCATCATTTACCATGTTGTTTAAATTCGTTTTTTGCTTTAAAATTATATCTTCTGGTTAATTAGTCTGAAGAAACATATCAGTGGGGCCTCATGAGCTGTGTTTTGCATGGATGCTGTCCCAGGTTTGTTTGCTTTTTGGGGGGGGGGGGCAGGAGGAGACTGACTGCTAGGTATATTAACCTCATGTGTAACTCCTGTGAGAATTTCTCATTTTTAAAGGTCCATTCACATTCAGGGTTGGATGCAATTATCTTGGGGGAAGGCAGAATGTATCAAGACAGTGTCCCAGTTAGGGATTCAAATTTTGATCCCAAACAAAGGATTCCTTTGCCTCATTTGTCACTTCTTCACTCTTAGATGTCCATGGGCAAAAATTCTCCAGACCTGCTGGATGAATTCCCAGATCAAGCTCCCCAAAGAATTCCTCATCTCCCTCTCATTTCTTAGACTTACTTAGCATAAAAATCCTCATTTGGCCCTCTAAAGCTGCATCTCCCTAGGCATCCCTTTCCCTAGAGGGCTTTCTTTCACCTTTTCTCCAAGATCATGAGCTGCTTTGGAGAAATTTACAAATGAGAGAAGGGCTGTCCAAAGGATATCCCCCCACTTGCCTTTCCTTATAAATAATCACACCAGCTTTCCACAATTAAAGGGCTCTTTTTCCCTGGCATCACCTTTAAGGGGGAGGAAAGGATTTGATGCTGCTGGTCTGCTATGGTAAAGCCATACCTAGCCCCAGCAATGACGGCTCTCAGTACTGATCTTCATTTCTCTCCCAAAGCTGAAAGAAAGAGATTGAAAGCAGGCACCTAGAGGACTTTGTGCTCAGAATTCTGTTAAGAGCACAGCTTGCCCTTGGAGGGAGATCACCTTTACCTTCTCATCACATACTCATTCTCAGTCCATTGCAGTTTGGCTCTGAACTCCACCACTCTACTGACACTGCCTTCACCAAGATCATTCTTCTAAAGCTACCTTCATTTATCCATTCATTCATTTGTTTGTTTGTTTGTTTGTTTAATTTATTTATTTAGCTATTTATTTTGTTTGTTTATCTATTTATTTGTCTGTTTGTTTATTTATTTATTTGGTAATCCTCATCTTCTTTGACATCATCTTTTGACACTGTCCACTGGCTCTTCTCCCTATGTACTCCCTCTTCCTTTGGTTTTTATGGCATGGCTCTCTCCTGCCCTTCCACTTGTACAACTATTCATATACCCTCTATTCCCTACAAGTGGATGCCTCCTAAGGCTCTGCCCTGAACTTCCTCTTCTTTCTCTGCAAAGGAAGATCTCTCTCTTCCTATGATCTTGGTGGCCCCATTTGCTCCCACTGGATCATTTGACATTTGTATGCAGATAATTCCCAAATCTATGTATCCAGACTTAATCCTCTCTCATGAGCTTCATCACCAGATACTTGCTGGAAGTCAATGAGGAATGTTTTGTATTCTTATAAATTTGACTCAGTTCTCCATATATTTGAAAAATTAGGCCTTTGTCAGAGATACTTGCTATAACTGATCTCAGGATTCTAGTATCCTTACTGATCTAGATAGGGAAATTGTCAGGTCTGGTCAAGATTGATTTACCTACATTGATTACCCACATTCATCCCAATGGGGGAATCAAGGATATGGCAAGGCCATCCCCTGACATACTTGCTTGGAGCCAGTTTGTTAGAAAGGATGAATCTTGGATTCTCAATTTTAATTGTCCCAGTTTTAGAGGATGATTTGGGGCAAGAAAATCAAAGATATATTCTTTTGACTGTCAGGACAAAAGAATGAGGGGAAAGGCTTGAAAAATGCAACATTACAGAACAGAATTAGAAATCAAAATGTTAGAGAAATGAAGAATAAATCTCAGAAACTAAATCTTCTGGCAATGTACTCTAATATAAAGAGTACTACACTTGGAGAACTATATATAGGACATTCAGGGAGGACTAGGACCTCTGGTGTTTGTTAGATTTAAATTAGTGTTGAGCGTTAAATAGTTGTAGATAAGAGAGTGGGAGCCATAAACTGTGATAATTAAAATGTTTGGGAGCAAGGGAAATATATAACAATTATGACCACTGAAATATGTTTTCTACTGTGTCTTGGGTTTATATAAATATAAGATGGTCGCCAAGGAATATATTCCCAATTTATGAATATGCCTAAGCCAACTGGGTTTTATAGAGAAATTTAATTTATAATACACTGAATAATCAATAGAAAAAGAGAGAAAGTAAGAAAAGAATAAGAATGAAGGGCCTCAAGCCAATAAGGCCTAGACCTCAGTCCTAAGAGATAAATCAGTCAGTTGGTTTTATCACTCACCCAAGATCTCTCTAGGTAAGGCTTCTCATGCCAACCTCAGGCTCCACCTTCAAGAGAGCCTCCTTTCAAGAAATGTTTCCAGAGAATTCTCCTCCTGACTCCTCCTGTGTTCTCCTTCCACAGCCTCCTTCAAGACCTCTCCAGGATCTCTCCCCCCAGGACCTCTCTCCTCTCAGACCTCCTTCAGAACATCAACCCCCTTCAGTCCTCAGAGCATCCACCTCCTCAGTCCTCAGACCCCGCTATCTTTAAGCAAACCATCTAAGTTCCCTCCCCTCAGTTCTCACATCTACCAATCACTGTCCATGTCTCCCCTGGGCCAATGGTGGCTCTAGCTTAACCCAGGACTGCCCAGAGGTCTCTCCCCTTTGCACATGTCTGTTGAAGGTCATATTCTCAAATAATTAAATCTTGATCTTTGCTGCAGCCCTTCCTAAATCCTGTTACTCTGAGTAGGGTGGAGATTGTAGTTTCCAAGACCTGGTTCTGTCATTCCAAGTATCTCTATTGTATCAATTCTAAAATCAATCATGACTCAAAGAATTTCCTGTTCTATGCTTAAGCATAGGTCAAAGCCCTTTCCATTGTTTAGCAAAAGGTTTCTGTCCTAAAGTAGTCTTAAGTAGGGAGGAGAAGGATCCTCCCATGCCAAGGAGTTTCATATTCCAATAGAGTTCTTACTATAAGTAGGAAATTTTTTTCAAGTATGAAATTTCCCAAAGGGGAAATTTCCAACATTCATAAGTCTAAGAAATTTTAAGGTTTACATGTTTTGGCTTGCCAAACCTTTTCAGGGCTTCTCATCCATCTTTGGCATCCACCTCTCACCCAACTCTCATCTGGGGTTCCAAGAAACTTTAGCATATGCCTAAGTCACACCCTGGTAAAACTATCTCAACAGATAGGCTAAACAAGGTTGAAGGTAACCAAAAGACCTCAAACTCATCAATGAGTTGGGGTGATGTCTTCCTGAAACATGTGAAGACTCCCCTGGAGGAATGGGCATATGAGCACAATTAATTCCAATACCCATCAAGATGGCTGAAGCAGGTGCTGTGCATGGTCAGACACCAAAGATGCCAAGGTCATCCACTGCATTCTAGACCATTGCCAGCTGTCCTGATTTTTGTCTTTCCACTGGATACTGATGACTCTGGAAGAGAGAGTGAAGCTGATGATTTTATGTGGGAGGACATTGGTCCTCTTTGATAATGAAGGACAAGAATGACTAGGAGACAAAAGATTTGGGAGGCAGCAGGAAACAACATAAAGGACCAATTCTAGAATCAAAAGATGCTCTGTTTGACCTCATGGCTCAGGTTAAAGCAAATACCTTTAAAATACCCAGGAATATACTTACCAAAACAAATCCAGCAACTTTATAAACACAATTACAAAATACTTTTCACACAAAGTCAAATCTAAGCAACTGGGAAAATATTAATTGTTCATGGATATGATGAGACATTTGTACAAAATTCCTTTAGTAGTTCTTTTTGTAGTAGCAAAGAACTGGAAACTGAGGGAGTCTCCATCAATTGGGGAATGGCTGAACAAGCTGTGTGTATATGGTTGTAATGGAAAGCTATTGCACCAAAAGAAAAAACAAACCCAATGAGTTCAGAAAGACTCTGGAAAGACTTGGAAAGACTGATATAAATTGAGCAGAACCAGGAAAGCAATGTTTACAGTAAAAGAAATATTGAACAATGATCAACTGTGAAGGACTAAATTATTAACAACAAATCAAGATTTCAATATAACCCCAGGGAACTTGTGATAAAGCTATCAATAGCCAATGAAAGATCTATTGGTATCTGATTGCATATCAAAGCACATCATCTTTCATTTTATTTCCTTTTTGATGTGATATGTGTCTTTAGTCACAGCATAGGGAATATGGAAATATATATTGCATAAAATCACTTATGTAACCTATACCAGACTATTCACAGTCTCAGGGAGTGGGAAGATAGAGGGAAAGGGAGAATCTGAATCATAAATGTCAGAAAACAATTGTAAAAATTTTTTCTATATGTAACTGAAAAAACCAAAAATGTAATAAAAATAAACAAATCAAATATCTGATCTGGTAGGAAGAATTTCTTTTACACTACCACAAACTTGTGGTAAGACCTAAGGTAACAGAAAAAAGAAATGCAAGGTCTCTGAGACAGCTGAAGTTCATCTAAACAAAAACTGCAAGCATTATCTGGATGATAAAATATTAAAAGTGGAAAAGTATAAACTATCTGTTTGCTTATATGCTTCTATAAGCATTTAGACCACTTAACCTAAGTAACTTTATATCGGAGTCCTGTCATTATAAATAAGATCAAACAATAATATACAATTATCACCAAAGACCTAGGTTCAAATCTTGTTTTTGATCCTTATCATTTGTGTAACTTTAACCAATTCACTTTTATTCCATGGACCTCAATCTTCTTGTCTGTAAAACAAGGATGTTGGAGTAGATGGTTTCAAGATCCCTGAAAAGTCTAAATCTATGGCCCACATTAGCTTACCATATAATAATCTTAGACAAATCACTTCCCTTTTCTGAGACTCAGTTTCCCCTCTTCTAAATTAAGGGAATTTAATAAGCTAATCACCAAAATTCCTTCTAATTCTATACACCATATTCTGTTGTTGATGACCTTCTTCTCCTTGTAGATCACCCCTATAGTTCCCCTCCCTACCTCCAAACAAAAACTTTGGTTCATATTTCACTGGAAAAATTGAGGCTATGCTCCAAGAGCTGCCTCATTTTTCCTCATTTCACATTACCCGGGTGCCTTCTGTCACCACTTTTCCTTCACCATCTCACAAGAAGAGGAGGCCATTGTCTTTGCCATGACTAATCTCTCCAAACATACAGTTGATGTCATTCTGTCTTCTCTTCCCCAGCAGATTACCCCTCCAATCAAGTCAGTCACATTCAATCTCTCATTGTCTACTGGATGTTTTTCCTATTGTCTACACTCTGCTAAGCATGGAAGATATAAATAAAAGAAGTGAGGCAGGCCCTGCCTTCAAGGCACTTGCATTCCAGTAAAGGAAAACAACACACAGGAGACAAAAAAGCCTGGGCAGGGAATTTTGATCTGTAGAGTCTCAGCAAATGGTAAGTTTATTAAGAGGAAAGCCTACTGATATATCCTTTCCAAAAGTAAGATGGCTTTTGTGGACAGGAATATAAAATATTCATTAAGTATTTTCATGAATGTTTTATTATTCATTCATCCATTCTTTGGTGTTTGGGAGTAAGTGCCTTGCAGTTCTGTCCATGACTAACCTACAGGTTGACCTACTTTGTTTTATATTTGTAATAGTGCTTGAGGTGAAGTGGAGGGGAACTTGAAAAAGAGGGAAAGGGACTTGCTCAAAGTAATACAGGTAACATGTGACACAATTATCATACGACCATATAATTAGAGTTTAAAGGGATCTCAGATGCAACTGTCTAGTTTATTCCCCTCACTTTACATTAAGAAAGTTGGGATCCAGGGAAGGTAAATGACTTGCCCTTACATGACACAGATGATTTATAGTTAGATAGTTAATGGAATTTGAATTCAGATCCTTTGATTCCAAATCTAGTGTGTTTTTCAAGGTAGCAGTGTGTTTGACATTGACTTCAAAATTGTAGCCTTCAGCTTTTAGGATGAATCTGTGATTACTTTGCTTAGCATCTTTCTAGGATTTCCCCTGGATCTGCTCCTGTGCCTCAATGAAACACCAAGAAGAGTAAAGCCACAGAAACAGCTCTGATCTAATCCAGTAGGAAACTGAGGATCAGCAATCAGGATCATGTTCTGGGGGGAATACTAAGCAAAGTTAAGTGCAAATTTTCTTCTCTTGGTAAAGGGCTGTACTCTGGAAGGGTAATTGGACATTTCCTGTCTCTGGCCCTACAGATAGCCAACAGACCCCTACTGGTTGACACAGTCACAGTCTGGGAAGCCGGATACTGCAAGGCAGCCCCCGGCAAAAAAAACAAAAGCCCCCACTAACCCCCTTAAGTGACTTCTCTCTTTCTAACTTTCTTAACTAATGGACTTGTTAACTTGTTATGATTATTATTCTCTCCCCAATACAGGAGAAATAATAAGAGAGCAAATACTTATAGGATATATATATATATATATATATATATATATATATATATATATATATATACACATATATATGTGTATGTATGTATATATCACAATGTAATTCCCCTAAATTATTGCATTCACAGAATTAAAGCCCAAAGATTATTGCCCATTGTCCCCCTCCTTTCCTTCTCCACAGAGCTACATTCACTCCCATTACAAGCCAGGCAAGCCAAGAACATCAATCACCTTCAAGACACACTCCACTGGATTCTGTTTATGGACAGAAACCAGGCAACATTGCCAGGTGCTTTAAAGTGCTAAACTTGTACCTAGCTACAAAATGTTTTGTTACACATCTCCTAAGTAATTGTGATTGATTGTGAAAACTGACCAAAAGTAACAATGATTCTCCTAGGTCAGGGAGAACTAACCTCTAGATCACCATGTTTATGACATTCATCTATAGCAACAATGTTTTGTTGACTATTTCCTTGGGCTACACATCTTGTTGTTAAGTTCCATGGAAACACATATATAAAAAATTGATTGTGTGCCAAAGAAATATTTAATCACCAGCCTATATAATAAACGACCCTCTGTGCTATGGCAGAACACTGTATGATGCCTGTGCACATGAGCTTGAGCATACAGTGTCTCTCAGCTCATAATTCAACCGAATCATCACATCTAGAGGGAGCGAGCCCTCACCCTCAGGGAGACCTCTGGTTGGCTCCCAAAGTGGACCCAAAGAGTAGAACATGCAACAATAATACTAGAGAAAGAAAAGAAGAAAAACAGTCCATTGTGAGTTGTATTGACTTTTGCCTTGCCACTGAACTTCTAGGAGAATGTGACTGATGACTTTATATAACTGCCTCATTTAAATCCAATTCAAGTACAAATCAAGACATCATCTATGATGTCACTGGTCCTCTTCAAAAATGAAGGATGAATCATTTCCTACCAACCCTCCAAAATGCCCCTCTCCCTGAACATTATCAAAAAATCATCCCTCGAGTGGTCAGCTGGATGGCTGAGATGACTGGATGGATTGAGAGCCGGGTCCAGAGTTAGGAGGTCCTGGGTTCAAATCTGGTATTAGATATTTCCCAGCTGTGTGAACATTGGCAAGTCCCTTAACACCCACTGCCTAGCCCTTAACACACTTCTGCCTTAGAACCAATATACAGTATTGATTCTAAGATGGAAGGTAAGGATTTATTTTAAAAAGGCCTCCCTTGAACCCATCATAGCTACTATTGTCCTACCTTTCTCCTTGCTTGTTGGTTAAACTCCTTGATATGGCTGTCAACAATCACTGTCTCTACTTTCTTTCCTTCCATTCTCTGAATTCTTCTGCAATCTGGCTTCTATAACAACATTCAACTCAAACTGCTCTCTGCAAAGTTTTTAATTATCTCTTCATTGCTAAATATAAGTTGTTGTTTTTTTTCTCAGTCTTAATCCTTCTTAAATACTCTATAACCTTTGCCACTACTGATCATCCTCTTTTTCTTAATATTCTCCCCACTTTAGGTTTTTAAGACACTGCTTTCTCTTGGTTCTCCTCCAACCTGTCTTAACACTCCTCAGTCTCCATGACTGAATCTTCATCCAAAGTTATACCCACTAATAACGGGTGTCTCCCAAGGGTCTATCCTAGTCTCTCTTCTACCTTTATACCTTTTCATTTGTTGAGCTCATCAGCATCCCTTGATTCTATTACTATCTTTATTCAGGTGATTCTCACACATACTTATCCAACCCTAGCCTCTCATCTCATTTCTTCACCTGCCTTTTAGATATCTCAAAATGCACATCACATAAACATCTTGTGAAGATGGGATTAACTCTCCCATTGACTACTTTTAAATTTAATCAACAAAAGTGAATGAACCCTTACTTAACCTTAAAGTAGGGGAAGTCCACAAACTACTTACTAGAGGGGTTTGCATCTCCAAAAGCAACTGACTGCCCCCTGGGCAGTTCTGAGCAACTTTAAAGACTACAAGTGGTCCCCTAAAGTGGAGTAAGGAACAGGAAGTGACACAAAGAAGGGTCTTTAAAAGTAGCTGAAACTTCCTGTCTAAGGTTTTTGAGCTTTTTTTCAAGCTCTGGAGGCTGCTAGAGGACCTTCTTCAGCGTAGACCTGAGACTCTAGCATTTGGTAAAACTGCTCTTGGATCCTCCCCTTTTGAACTACAATGTGGGTGAGTGAAAAGCTGAATCCTTTTCTGGCTTCTGGAGAGATTAGTTTCTGAAGGAGGCCATGTGGTTATTCACTACCAGGTCCTCTAGCTGAGGGTCCTCCAATGGAGAGTAAATGAGCCCTGCCTGAATTGAGCCAGACACCACAGAAACATTTAGGGTGATAAGCTAGACTGCTTACTCTACCCTCATTCACATTTCTCTACTTTACTCTTTCCCTCTATTTTGTAAATAAACCTGGTAAATAAAAAGTCATTTTGACTTGAGTTATAATATCAGAGACCACATTCTCTTATATTTAGTCAAACCATATTAATTTTATCCCCTACAATCTTAAATTCAACATGTCCAAAATTAAAATCATTTAAAAAAAACTCCCTTCCTAAATTACCCTATTACTATCAAAAGTACTTTCATCCCCCTACTCACTCAAGCTCAAATCCTAGGTGTCACCTCTACTCCTCACTCTCTTTCAACTACTTCCATCCAATCTTATTGATGTTACCTTCATACCATGCACCATCTCATCTCTCCTCTGACATTGCCACCATCCTGGTGCAGGCTCTTCAATCACTTCACACCTGAATTATTACAATAGTTTGTGGGGTCTCCTTGCCTTGGGTTTCCCCCTATTTCAGTCCATCTTCTACTCAGCTGTCAAAAAAAGTGCAGCTTCAACCATATCACATATATAAACACACACATATTTCATTCAATAAATTCCATTAGCTTCCTATATTACCTTCAGGATCCAATATAAAATCCTCTGGAAATCAAAACCCTTCTGGACAAGCTGGACCTCTCCTGCCTTTCAAACCTTGTAATACCATTGTTGTTCAGTCATTCAGTCATATTCAACTCTTCATGAGTCCCTATAGACCTTAGAAGGCCAATACTATCCATAGAATTTTCTTGGCAAAGATATTGGAGGATTTGCCATTCCCTTCTCCAGTGGATTAAGGTAAACAGAGGTTAAGTGACTAGCCCATGATCATATAGATAGTAAGTTTCTAAGACCAGATTTGAACTCAGGTCCTTCTGACTCCAGGCTTAGCACTCTACTCACTAAGCCATCTACCTGCTTCATCTTACACCATACTCCCTACAATCCAGTGGGCTTCCTGATGTTCTTCACTCAAGAAATTCCATATCCAAACTGGGCATTTTCACTGAGTGACTTCTTTATCGACTTCCTGGCTTCCCCAGCTTTCCTCAAGTCCTAGCTCAGCTTGCTCCTCCTATCTGTTATCTCCTTTTTATCCTGTCTATATCTTGTTTGCACATAGTTGTTGGCATGTATTGGCATGTAGTCTCTCTCAATAGACTGTGAGCTCCTTGAGAGCAGCAACTCTTCTTTATCTTCCTTTGTATTCCCAGTGCTTAATGGTCCCTGGCCCATAGTTGGCACTTAATAAATACTTGCTGACAGATTATGGTCTGTGAATTCTAATTATGGCAAGATACAACTGAATTTCTGAATCTTTTACCTTGAAAGATTAAGACTCTAGTCTTAGATATTCAAGGTCTACAAAAGCATGGTATACTTGAGATTCTGAAGGTTATATGGCTTTGATAAGCCAGTGTCACTCTCTCCAGGACTTTCCCTGACTTATTCATCCCTAATCCATTTCTTCCCCAGAAGGATCTCTGACCTTAGAATCAGGAAGGCCTGCGCTCAAGTCCCAACTCTAGCAATATGATCCTGGCCAAGTCCCTAAACTTCAGTGTCCCAAGCACTTCTCTTAGAATATAAATTGCAGAGCAAGTGCCTTAATGGAGAAAGTTTTCTCCCCAGAAGTTCCCCTCACAGGAACATGAAATCATAGATCCAGTTCCCCCCAAAAGTTCCTAAAAACATATCATGGGGTAGGTAGATGATGCAGTTAATAGAACATCAGACTGGAGTCAGGAAGACTCATTCATCTTCCTGAATTCAAATGTAGCTTCAAATACTTAACATCCATGTGACCCTGGACAAGTCACTTAACTTTCTTTGCCTTGGTTTCCTCTTCCATAAAATGAGAACACACTAAAGTAAGAAAATGGCAAACCAGTATCTTCACCAAGAAAACACCAAATGGATCATGAAGAGTTGGACCTGGTTGAAAAAAAAATGACTGAACAACAAAACATTTATAGCACATGTATAACTTGTATCAAACTTCTTGTCACCTCAGGAAGGAATGAGGGAGAGACAATTCAGATCACAAAATGTTAGGAAAAAAAAAACATTACAAATTGCTTTTTGATGCAATTGGTAGAAAAAATACATTTTTTAAAAAGAAGCAAAAGAGATATCATGGAGCTAAGGAGACAGAGAGGTGGCCTCTAGAGTCAGAAAAACCTAGATTCAAATCCTTCCTCTGGCTCATATCATTGAGTGAGCATGAGAAGAGGAAAGATAACATGCATTTATTAAGTGCCTACTATGTACTAGGTAATTGGCTAAGTTCTTTACAAGTATGGTCTCATTTGATCCTCACAACCACCTGAATGTAGGGTACTGCTTTTTTCTCTTACAAACAGTTGAGCAAAATGAGACAGATAGAAATTAAGTTCCTTAGCTAGAGAGGTCACATTTGAACTTTGGTCTTCCTGACTGCCAACCCAGAGAACTCTATTTACTGTGCCATCTAGTGTCAGAAGAGAACACTCATTAGCAACCTAGTCTAACCCATACACTAAAGTAATCTTCAGTATCATCTACCCAGCAAGTCTAATCCTTCTTCCATAAGACAGACCTTTAAACACTTGATGGCAGCTAATGTCTCCCCTCCTCTACCCGCACAGTCTTCTCTTCTTTAGAGAGAAATGCCCCCACTCTCCTCAAAGGTCACCCAAGAAACTCTCTACAATCATAAATTGCAAATGAATTGCTTATTGGTGCAAAGAATTTCCTCTTACCCTCCAAAACAAAACATCCAATAAGGGTACTTCAAGCAAAATGATGGCTCCTAAAATCTCTCTAGATGATCAGCTCATTAACTTTCATTATCAAATGGGGATGAAAGAAAAATAAACAGTATTAGCATTAGTTAAGTACCATGAAAAGGTTGGCTCAGAATAAAAAAGTCTAGGTTTCCAGAATATAAAAGGAAGAGAAGAAAATTCTATTGATTACCTCAACCCCTGCCTTTGCCTTCATTCATCTTCTTTTTAATCCAATTAGCATGCCATCACAGTTATTGGTGTAATTGGCTTCCACTAATGGACAGGGTCAGCTGGAGATTTGACTAGCAGTTCCATTAGCCCAGTAAGTACTACACACATGGCAGCCAGAGCACATGAAATCTATAGGTAATTACTGCCACATAGAACTGCCTCAGTGACTTAAATGATATTATTTAAAGAAATAAATCATTGCACTAAGACATGTTTTCTCTTCATTTAGAGGAATGGGAGAGAATTAGAAAAGTATGGAGACTTCTGGCTCATGATCATTGGACTGGATTACTGTATAAGGGATTCTGATTCAGAAATGGGTTGGGTTAGATGACCTCTGAGTTCCCTTCTAACTCAGATTGTATGATTCTGGAACATTGCAATCATAGGAAGGTGATATCTAGCTGAGATGTCTAAATGTGCAACTACCCCCACCCTGGGGGCAATCATCCACAGTGTACAGGAAGAAAGATCTAGATCTTGGGTTGGCTTTACCTGTCACCTGCCTCATTCTCCCCTGCAGTGAACTTGCTCTATTGCCTTGAAGATGGAAGATGGCAAGGTCCTCCACTGCATCCCAGATCATTGCCAGTCATCCTGACTCTTCTCCTGCCACCGGACTTGGGTGACTCTAAAAAAGAGTGTAAGCATGTAAAACCCAGTGGAATTATACATTGGCTATGGGAGGAGGGCAAGAAGAGGAGAGGGAAAGAACATGAATCTTGTTAGAGAAAAATATTCTAAATTAATTAATTAAAGAAATTTTTTTCCAAAAAATAAAATAAAAAAGAATGGAAGGTGGAGGCTTTTGCACAGCTGTACCTCACTTCAATTCATAACAATTCAAGACATTACCTGTGATGTCACTGGTCCTCTTTGAAAATGGAGGACCTACAACAATCCCCTGACTCCAGAGTACAGCCTTTAGTAGTCCACCAGAGCTCTGTTTCTGTATGCACATCATAGTCCTCCTATGGAACTGTAAATCCTCCTCTCTGTGCCTCTGCACGAGCTCTTTCATGCCTACGATGCTCAGTCTCCTCACCTTTACCCCTTGATTTCCCTCAAGATTTAACTCAAGATCCCCCTTCTGTAGAAGTCCTTTCTCTGTCTCCATCTCTCCCCCAGATGCCAGCCCCTTTCCTTCTCAGATTAGCTTCCATCTACTGTGGACATTCCCCGCCCCCCCTCCATTAGTCTGAACTCTTCTAGAGAGCAGAGTCTCTTTTTATTCCTCTTTGTATCCCTGGAACCTTGTGTATGATTGAAGATCTGTTACCCTAAAAAAAGAACTACATATCCCAAGAGCCCACTGACTTCCTGCATTATGTACTTCCTGTAGACAGAAGATAGAGGGTGTGGTCTTTGGAGGCTCCTCCTCTCTCTGATGTAGAATCAGCATTGATGGTGGTGAGTGGGGTTGACTAAAAAATTGCTAATCAGCCATGGGCACGTGGTTTTTATTTTGTATCTTCTTTATTCCTTGATTTCTAATGATCATTAATAAATCTCTTAAAATATAGTATTATTATTGAGATTTAATTTTAACTTTTACATTTGTACAGTGCCTGACACATAGTTACTACTTAATAAATATGGTTTACTGTGTAGACACTATCAAGAGAGCACTAGCATTAGCTGCTTTAGTGATAATGGCCCTGAATTTGAATTCTGTCTGCTATATATACTACCTTGTGATCTTAGACAAGACACTCAGGCCTCAGTTTCCATATCTGTGAAATGGGGAGGATGCACTACATAAACTCTGAAATTCCTTCCAATTCTAAGTAAATGATGCCTCCCTGATGGATAGGGTCCTTTTAACAACCATGAATAATAATAGTTTTTGTATTTAATAATATATTCAACTCATATATATGATACATATATTTAAATATATGTAAAACTATATATGTGATAATACACATTTATTATATATACATATATTTCTATATCTATATGTACATGTATGTCTATATATGTACATGTGAACATATATTCATATATAGGATTACATATCTTCTTTCATCTGATCTCTAGGCAGGGCAAAGATAAAAGTACTATTATTATTCTCATTTTACAGATGAGAACAAATAGGTTAAGTGGCTCATCCAGAATCACACAGCTAAGAAGGGTTGGGAATAGGTTTCAAACCCAAGTCTTCTTGACCACAAGTCTAAGATTCCATCAACTACACCCTAATCCCTCTCATACTTTTCCTAGTTTTGTAACCGATTGGTCTATAGATGTCTTCACCATCATCTCTCTCTGGCCCATTTTGTATCTTCACATTCCCAAGCAAGTCTCCTCTGAGACATCTACCTCCCGTGTGGTTTCATTTCTTCCAAGACTTCCAATGCTCCTCACTTCCTAGTGTAGGCAGCCACATGTCAAGGGCTCATTCCCAAGACTAAGGATGACTTCCCTGTCATTTTCTTGTTCCTCTGGCAGTAGGTGTTGTCATCTTTCTCCTCCTACATGAGAGAGGCTCTGCTGGATGAGGACAGATTACTGTAATCTTCTTCCCATGCCACCAAGGTGCAATAATCTCTAGGCATCTTTGTCGGCTGCAAATGCATAATTGCACCTGTCACAGCCACCCATCCTGATGCTGCAGAATCTAGGGCATGTTGGTAAATAATTGGAAATGATTTGGATGGTTTCTTTTCCTGTCAGAAGAAGGGACTGACAGGAGAAGGGAGTCAATGCTGCAGTTCAGCTTGGGATCTACTGTATCATACCCTAAGGAGCTCTAACTCTTTTTATAAACTGATGAATTAAATTATTGAGTTTGGGCTAATGACTGATGACCCATATGCAAGAGAATCAGATAATAGAAATCAGAGCTACTCCTAAACTGCTATCAGGTAGGTAGACCCAATCTATCTGATTAAAGGACAAAGAATAAAGAATGGAAGCTCTCTGGGGCTTGACAATATTGTGTTTTGTCTTTGTATTCTCAACATACAGAATAATCCCTGGAAAATAGCATACATTTGATAAACGCTTGTTGAATAAATTACCTCCTTCTTCACGAATCCTTTCCTGATCTTCCAACCACTGGTGTTCTCCCTCCCACACTCTCTTGTATTCAGCTTGCTGTGTGTGTGTGTGTGTGTGTGTGTGTGTGTGTGTGTGTGAGAGAGAGAGAGAGAGAGAGAGAGAGAGAGAGAGAGAGAGAGAGAGAGTATGTATATATGTATATGTATCTTTGCACTTTATTATGTTTGTTAGGTTTTTATATGTCTTACTGAGCCTAAGAGAATGTGAGCTCCTTGAGAGCAAGACAGGTTTCCTTCTTTGTACTTGTATCCCCAGAACCTTGGACAGTGCCTAAACTCATTAATAGGTGCTTAATAAACATTTGATGATTGATCAAGTAAAGAACCAATATGGAATGAGTCTGGTGCCAGGCAGGGCATGTGGAGCATATTCCTTTCAACAGTGTAGTGAAATGGCAAGATCCCAAGATTCTGGCAGAGAACCTTGGCTGACCTCCTCACTATCAGAGCAAGCCATTTCCTCTCTTGAGCCTCAGTTTCTTAATAATGGTAACTGACATTTACATAATCTTTTCAGATTTGTAGAACATTTCCTGGGTATGATTACAATCACCAGGTAAAGTGATTAATAGAGGTATTAGTATCCCCATTTTATAGATGAGACAAGTAAGTACTAGAGGTTAAATGACTTCCTTATTCTCTCACAGCATCCAAACTCAGTTCTCTCATAACTGTATGCCCAGCATTCTTTCTGTGATACCATGACATCATTTATCTATAAAAAGTGGCAGGTCTGAACTAGGGTCTTGAGAATTCTAAACACTATGGCTATCCTCTATTCCCCTGGGTCAGAGGTTCTTAATCAATCAAGAAGCATTTAAGTACCTCCTATATGACAAGCATTGTCTGTGCTAAATGCAGAGAATACAAAAACAGGCAAAGGACAACCTCTGCCCTCAAGGACCTTCTAATCTAATGGGGAAGACAGTATGGAAACAAATATATACAAAGCAAGCTATAAATAGAATAAATAGGGGGGAAATCATCAGAGGGAAGGCACTGAAATCAAAAGGGGTTGGGGAAGATATCCATAGAAGATAGACTATACTTGGGATGGAAAGGAAGTCAGGGAAGTCATAAATCAGAGCTTGTTTGGAGCCTATAATCATAGACAGACAGACAGATGGATAGATAGATAGACAGACAGATAGATAGATGGATGGATGGATGGAAGAAAAGATAGATAGATAGATAGATAGATAGATAGATAGATAGATAGATAGATAGACAGACAGACAGATAGACTATTTCAATGTAGTTTTCTTTGTAATTCTATGGATTTAAAATATTCTGAGAAGGTTCACTAGATAGTGTCAAAGAGTTTGGATAAGAAAAAGTTAAGAAGCCATGGGCTAGAATATTGAACTGAATCTAAGATGAAAAATTTAATGGAAACTAATGTAAAGGCTTTCACTTGGTTCCAAAAAAATCAGCGTCGCAAATACAAGATGAGAGAAGTATGATTAAACAGCAGTTGCTGTGAAAATGTGAAAGTATCTTAATGAACAGCAAACTCCCTATGGGTCAGCAGTGTGGAGGGACAGCCAATACAATCTAGGACTTCATTTAGAATCAGAAATAGGGAGGTGTTTATGCCCCATCCTCTGAACTCATCAGACCTTATCTGGAGTATTATTTACATTTCTGGGCACTAGAGTTTAAAAATACAGGGGGTGGATGGCAAAGGACCTTCCTTGAGCCTCTGACACATAAGGATGAATTGAAAGAATTAGGGATAGGGGGCAGCTGGGTGGCTCAGTGGATTGAGAGCCAGGCCTAGAGATGGGAGGTCCTAGGTTCAAATCTGGCCTCAGACACTTCCCAGTTGTGTGACCCTGGGCAAGTCACTTGACCCCCATTGCCTAGCCCTTACCACTCTTCTGCCTTGGAGCCAATACACAGTATTGACTCCAAGATGGAAGGTAAGGGTTTAAAAAAAAAAAAAGAATTAGGGATGCTTAACCTGGAGCACACAGAATGGACATTTTACCTGCCTTTAAGGATCTGAATCACTGCCATCTAGAGGAGGAATTAGACTGTTTTATTTGCCATGAAAAGATAGAGTTGGTAATAATGAGTAGAAGTTGCAAAAAAAAAAAAAAGCCAATTTAAGTTTGTTGTTAAGAAAATCCTTCTAACAATTTAGATTTAGCTAAAAGTTGAATGGACTTCTTTTGGAGGTGGTGGCTTCCCCTTCTTAGGTCTCCAAGTAGAGGGTAGATAGCCATTTGACAGTTACACTAAAGCTGTTCATGTTTTGCTTTTTGAAGAGGAACAAAGATATCTTGAGGGTTACCAAAAGGCCTCAACCTATCAGTGAATTGGGGGAATGTCTATCCCAAGTGTGTGATTCCCCTGGAAGAATGAGCAGATGAGAACAATTTATAGTAAATTATGCAACAAGCATTTATTCAACACTTTCTACATGCTAGTCACTATGCTAAGTATTAGGAATGCAAATACAAGAAAAAAGAAAAAGCCTCTGCCTATAAGGAATTTGTTATAATGAGGGAAGACAGCATATAAAAGAGAGCTGATTAGGTGGAAGAAAAGGGGAGAAGTGAAGAAGTGAGCATAGTTGGCCAGAGGACTTCATCAAAATGGAGATTCCAGAAGGATCAAAAGGCCATTGAGGTCCCTTCCATCTTTCCAATTATATAATTCAATAATTCTGTATTATTATCCTCCTCACATCTTTCTAACCTGACCACAGGTATAAAATGGTAGATTCTGTCAAATGCTCTACAAAAATGCAGATGTACTATGTGGTGTCTCATTTATTCACTCTATCATGCAATTGTGATATCCATTTCAATTACATTTATTAAGCACCTCATATATAATGTGCTGTACTGTGTTCTAAACAAAAGTCATAGATCAATATCATCAAGAAGCATATAACCTAGAGGCAGCTAAGTAGATCAATGGTTAGAGACAGATCTAGAGATGAGAGAGCATGGGTTCAAATCTGACCTCAGATACTTCCTAGCTATGTGAGCTTGGGCAAGTCATTTAACCCCAATTGCCTAACCCTGACTGCTCTTCTGCCTTGGGACTGATATACTTAGTATTGACTCTAAGATAAAAGGTAAGAGATTGTTTTGTGTTTTTTACTAAAAATTTTAAAAGGAAGCATTCAACCTAAAAGTATAAGGACTCAGAAACAGGAAATGCAAAGGTGAGTCTTGTATAATGGTCATCTAGATAAACCCATGAGAGCACTTGGACAGAGATCTCCAAGTAACTCCTAGTCCTAAATACTCACCAGCCATCCATTTAATAATCTGCTCTAGAATTTCACCAGGAATTCCATCCAAGTCCACCATTCTAGTTTGTAGGAGACATCCTCCCCTGGCTTTTTCAAATAGCAGGGCAAAGTTTCACTCCAGTCCCATACCGCTTTCTCCATTCTTCAGAATTCCTCAGAAGTAACTGAGGAATTCAAGATTCACAACTGCTTGTTCTTTCTGTCCCCCAAGATATAGTTCAACTGAACTTAGTGACATAAGCTCATTGAGAGCATACTGCTAAGTGTTCTCTTACCATCTGCCCAGTTATTTGGGCTTTCAAGGATGTTTAGTCATTTTTATTCTATTTCTTGACATACAAAGATCATACTCTTTGAGAGAGAAAACATAAATAGGAGTCGAGTAGTTCCATTTCCTTCTATTACCCATTAGTATT